>NC_135243.1:3067782-3370812 GCF_947623445.1 Clavelina lepadiformis
ATATCGGTGGTGCTGATGTCTGATGTGTAGCCTGACTATTCCGGCGACAGAAAAAGCTCCCTTTCTCAATGTCGTAATAGTGTTAATTTCAGCTTCCCATTAACCTACTTACTTCTGGATTACAACAGAATTTTGACAACTGTTAAACCGTGCAAGCACAATTTCAAAGTTAACTTTAGCAGTTCCCAGACTAGATCGGTTTGTTATCAAAAGAATACAATGAATCTATCACGTGACTTTGTTATTGTTTTGATTATTTTCAAAACAATGACGCAACAGATAAAATCAAATGACATCTTCGCAATACAGTGGGACCTCGTTAATCCGGACCCCGATGAACCGGAATCCCCGCTATCCGACACAAAACTGCCGGGAACGGATTTCTTCCTATGCATTTTACCCCTTTAATCCGGAAACCCCGCTGTCCGACTCCGACACAAAAGTTTTGGAACAAATGTGCTAAATCAATAGCAATAAAATCCGATAAACCGGATTATTAACAGTTAAGCGAAAATGATTCACGATTGTCCTAATACAGTATGTTACTTTGTTGACGAAACAATAGCCGATTATTATCTACGCATAATTACGTTGCGTTGCATAATGACGTTATAGCAGCGGTGACGGTCCTATTCGTTGTGGCAAGCCACTTTGTCAGTTACAGCTGAGTAAGCCGCACAGCTTTTTAGTCATACTATGAAATACTGTACAGTATTTTAGAAACGAAAAAATAAATTGTTCATCAACACTAACAAACAACGCTTCCGCGGTCGCAAAAAAAACGTACATTACATAGGTTGAGTACGGCAATCTATTGAAGACAAACTGCTGCGACTCAATCGTGCTATCAGTTTTTGATATCGCATTGCGCAAAGATTGGAAACAGGTCAAAGTAAGTTCAAGACTGCTGGTCCCGCCGGAATGCTTCGCCATGCAAGAGCGGTTGTCAAACCGATTTGCGGCCGCATGTTCGTCACTTCTGGCTTAGAGCATTCGTCTTTAATACGGTGGTTCTGGGGTTCGACACTGGGTCGGATCATACAAAAAATATAATTATATTTTAGTTGCTGTCCAGCCAGAAACTTGGTACTTAGAATTGGAGTAAGGTGCACACTGCGTTTTGAACACGGTACTGCATTTGCAAGATTGATTGATTTTTTACTTTCCAATAATCCGGATACCCCGCTAAACCGACATTTTTTGACGAAACGAAGTGGTCCGGATTAACGAGGTCTCACTGTATTCTATGTATTTTAAGACGATGTTTTTACGATGAAGCTTTCAAATTGCTTTTTTCAATTTACCTATTATGGGTATGTAAGTCTATGTTTTCTTAAGTATGTTTTTATATAGTACGAGATAAACTCCTTTTTTTTTAAAAAAAAAACGAGTTACTGCGTAAATTGAATGTAAAAATATTGCATATTTTTGTATTTAGTCAATAAAAGTCCACTAGTAAGATATGGTGCTTAGAAACCAACTATTTCTTAGCGGCCTACCAGTAGGCTAATCCAGCCGTGTCCTTTATCGCAATAGCAGTTTTAACTGGGCACATCATAAATTTTCCTCGTGACGTCACCAATTGCCGCCCACTGTTACCAGTTGTTCGCCAGTTTTTAATAACACCCGACAATGAAGAGGAAAAAGTTACAAAGCCAAAAAGTCTTAAAACGTGCTCAAGAGAAATAACGTTGATATTTGCTGGTAACAACTAGCACGGCCACTAAACCTTTATACCAGTAGCTATTTATCTCAGCAAACAACAAATAATTTCTCACATAAGCACATAAACATGAAATATAATAACCTACGTTAATTATTAATTATCAGTGGAATAGTTTGCTTGCTAGACTCTGATCCTGATGAATGCTTGGTGGTAGCCTATGCAGTTTTTAACTGCAATTTTGTAATGCCTAGCAATGGTTTCTAATGTAATGGCGGAAAACTGGAATGATCTGTTGGCAGAGATGCCATTTTATGTTTGAAAATGAAAAATTCTATGTTTCGAAATCTCTAGCTCAAACATTGTGTCTGCGTAAATAATGAAGGGGGGCAATCTTAAACTGATCACTTTTGTTAAGAGTTTTAATGTAAAAATAGCGATGGTATGTAGACTAGCTTGGTAAAAAAAAACTCATTTTATTTGGTTCTGATTTTAAATTAAATAGTTTTAAATTGTTTTGTAGTCGATTCGATTTTATAGCCTAAGTTTTGACACAGCCAAGAATGAAAAATTTAAAAATTGTAATAACTTTTAGCAAAATTGTGCTTTGCATCTTTTGAAAATGTCAAAGTTTTTACATTTGTCATTCTAAGCTATGTCAAAACTGCGCCTATTGGGTGGTAAACATGTATGTCGGGTTCGCATAGAATGCTTTGTGAAACATATGCAGAGTTTATATGCGAGTGTCTACTGCAGGCATGCACAACATACGGCCCGCGGGCCGCATGCGGCCCGCGAAACCTTTTCATGCGGCCCGCGAGATATTCCGTGATTTCGCTCATTCAGGCATTTTCTCCACGGTTACAGTTACATAATCAACGAATCCGATGCTTTACCGCCGCTTAGCGTTAAAAACAACTAGATACTGTAGTGCGAGAGGCAACCGTCTCTTGACAGTAACCATCTTCTCAACGATATCTCTTATTCAACGGTTAATCGGTCACATTATATAAAGTAGGCTACACGTTAGTTACAACAACGTTAGCACGCGGCCCGCGAAAAATATTTTTTCGCTAAAACGGCCCGTGTACTGTTTTGAGTTGTGCATGCCTGGTCTACTGTCTACCTACCAGGTAGTCACAAAGGTTTAACTGTGTCTGTGTCAGGTCTAACAAGTGTATTGGTAAACTTGGGCTATCTTTTGATGACAAACCAGTAAATTTAAACAAAAAAATCAACCAAATAAAAACTCTAATATGTTTACTAATATATGTATATGTATATAAGTTAATATATATGTTAAGTAGGTATACCGTATTTTACGGACCATAAGGCGCACTTTAAATCCTTTTTTTTCCTCATAGATTGATCGTGCGCCTTATAAGCCGGTGCGCCTAATGTACACTGTTAAAAAAATTTGTAAAATTTACCGTGAAAATGCCGGAAAAATTTTACATGCTTGATTGTAAATGCATTTTACCCTAATTAACTGTAAATATTACGCAACGGACAACCTCCTGCTGCTAAAAATTCAGATTTAACCAATGAAATCGAGTTATGCTTGTCACGTGTTTGTAAAGCATGCGAAATCTTGAAAGAAATGCCTGAGCGTGGTCATCCGTAGTCTAGAGAACATCTGATCCTGATAGGTGTAGGCTAGGTTGAAAAGTTGCATTACAGGTGATAACCTTGGAAGTCACTGGGTAGGTGTGTGGCGGCCTGGGTGACCTTTGTAAAATCATTACGACATTCTTAGAAATGTGTTTTCCAGAACAATTGGAGTTTTTAAACTTTCAGTCCCGCCACATCATTCTTAGGAAGGAGTTTTCCAGCTAGTAATTGGAGTTTATAATCTTGCTTTTCAAAACACTGCAAACTACCGTTGGTATATTTGTAAACTTGCTACGAATAATTTCGTGTGAAAGCTCCTTATTTAGTACGTTACCAAGTCGCTTCCAAGAAACTGTTTCCAACTTAACCGAATGTAATTTGCATTGCAAACGCACTGTTTTTCACGTCCACACGCCTTGAAATGTTCATGCCTTTTTTGTCATATATTTCCGCCACATCGCAGCACGTTTTATAAGCTTGAACTTCTGTGCGAGACTCCCAGAGAGCCTCAGACACAAACGCTGACGCAGACGTAAATCAGTAGACATCGTGCAAACAGTCGTATGACTTGTGTTCTTGGTTATTTGTAATGTTGAGACGTGTACAGCACCTACAATAAAAGCCTTCTCTGGCAAACGGTATTTGTTATAAAATAATAAGAACGCATCGCCGTCAAAAAGGTTAGAGAGTTCTAACCGCACGCAACAATAGAGTCAGATATTAATGTAGTAGGTTAACTAAGTCAATAACGTAAGCTAAGACCGATAAAACTCTGTATCTGCATCTGTCGGCATCAGCCTCTGCATTCTAAACGACGCAACCTCTACAGGTGGATTTACAACAAACTTTAGTTCATCGTGCTATATGTGCCGTTATTGTAAAATAAAACGTTCAAGTTTTGTTGATAATTGCTTAAGTGTAGCTTCAATGAGGACTATAGAATCGTACAATACTGATGTATTGCAAAGTAGTGTTCAAGAGAATGGTCTTAAGTTTGCTTCCCCATTTAATGAACTGAGGTTTTTTCATGTTGCTCAACCTGGCCTTCCTCCATGTTTGGCTCACGATTTATTTGAAGGTGTAGTTGCTTATGATTTACCATTGATTATTAAACATTTCGTTTCTATTGGTTGGTTTGATTTGACTTATCTCAATCACCAAATCTTAAACTTTCCATATAGTGATGTAGATCGAGTTAATAGGCCATCAGTGATAAAAAAACTAACAAAGCTCAACGGTACAGCCAGCCAAAATTGGTGTTTTTTACGTATGTTACCCTTGCTTATTTTTCATAAAGTGCAGGATAGTGATGATATGGTGTGGCAAATGTTTACGAAACTCAACGAAATTGTACGTGTCATTTGTGCTCCAGACTTATGTATAGAAACTGTTTGCATGTTAAATGTTTGGATACGTGAGTACATTGCTTGTAGACACACAGCTTTTGCAGATGTTGTTCTTCGCCCAAAACATCATTATCTTTGTCATTACCCATGGTTAATATTGCATTTTGGTCCTCTAATTAACGTTTGGACTTTAAGATTTGAAAGTAAGCATCAATATTTTAAGAGAGTGGTAAAGCATTCTGGGAATTACATAAATATTACTAGCACACTTGCGAAGAGTCATCAAATGTTGCAAGCATATTTATTAGAAACTAATTTCTTTAATTCCGATGTTCAGTTCCTTTCATCCTATGGAAATTATTTTTCTTCAGAAATTTCTACTATTTCAAGAAACTTTATTGATGATGAACTGTCCCAATGTAAATTCTATAAGAAAATTGTATTTAAGGGAACTGAATATGCTATTGGGAAACATGTGGTTTTGGAAAAATTAGATGATGAATTACTTTTGGGAGAAATTGTATTATTTTTTGTGAAGGCTAATGTTATTTATGCACTTGTTACTAAACACACTGCTGTTCTATTGCCACAATATGGTGCTTTTGAACTTCAAAGATCAGCATCTGCTGACTATAAATGCATCGATTTGTGTGATATATATAGCTTTTATCCGCTGCATTGTTATGTTGTTAATGATGCTAAAATATTTGTTTTAAAACATGCTTTAAACTAGAACGTAGTAGTGATACTGCATCATGTACAGTGAAGGTGAAATTTTATGATTATTACTGGCAGATTTCTGCGGTGTCTCTTTTTTCATATTAACCATTTGTTTTATAGCAAAATGGATAAGATAATTTTGAATGTTTTACCCAATTTGCCTCAAGAAATGCTACTGCAACTTGAAAACACACTAGAATCATTGGGAGTTGAAAACAAAGAAGATTTAATTTACGTGTCTGAGAAGGATATACTCCCAGTTTTGAAGCCGGTACAAGCACGCAAATTAATAACCAGTTGGAAGCAAGGTATATTGTATATATGCAAGCTGGAGTTTTTAATGCATGTGTTGTATATCTAGACTTACATTTCTTTGTTTAGCAATGATTGGTTGATACTGTGTAAATTGTTTTCATAATTTTTTATTTTTATGTCAGATGACGATCATGATTATTCTGATTCCTCCAAGCTTGATGTATCAAATGTTTCTGATACTTCAGAAGTTTCTTCTTCTAGTACTACTGATAGCTTAGACTGGATTTATAGGTTTGACATACCATGGAATGACTTTCCCCAAGGTCTGCTTCAAAGCTGCGAGAACTTTAGAGTACCTGATCCACTCCTACGATTGGAAATGGTGAGAGTTTTAGTAGATGCCATTTTCATGAACACCAAGCGTCCGGTGCGTAGGGAGTTATCTACCATTGCCTACCAAATTGTGTCTAAGTATCCTTCATCATTTAAAGATGAGGTGGATGGAATCACTATTGGGACTGGTCATGAATCCCTGACATCACAGCTTTCTGATCGTGTTAGTTATTGTCATCGCAAAAGGAAAAGGTTTGCTGGCATCACACAACCTGTTTTGCAAAATCACATGCCCTCTACCTCAGCGATGATAACTCCTGCTAAACAGTATGACCAACGCAAGGAATGTGAAGAAACCCTTAATGCACACCGCTTATGGCTATGTCAAGAATACAAGAAAGATACAAGTCATCAAGATAAGTCTAAAATTGCAAACCTAATGCAAACAACATACCGGTTGCAGAGAAATGTTATTCTTGAAAAGAAGTCTATTTCTCAAATAAAAGAAGAATGGCCATTTCTTCTGCATGAAGAGCATCTGCTCAACCACTACAATACACTTATGGAAGGAGAGGCAATTAACTCCCATGAGTTACTGGATGCCATTACAAATCGATCAAGTTTCATTTACAAGTGGGTTGCACAACACCGCTATGTACATGTGCTATAAATTTATCAATTTTGGTGAAACTTGTTGATGTACTTAAGTGGCTTATCATAAATACAGGCAATTTTAACCTTACCTGACTTCGCTGATAAAGGTAATATGTAAGTGTAAGACGTTCAAGACTGCACAGATATGTAAATACCATAGATTTTTAGACATACCTAAAAGTTATTTTTGTACACTATATACAGAGCTTTGAAAAATGAAAAGGGAAGGTTTAAAGAGGAGATTATAAATTTAAAGCAAGAAGGCAGACGTTTCAATAATAAATCAGCATATGCAATATACTTTCTCCACTTGCTGGCTTGTTTCTTCAAGGAAGAAAAGCAATCTATCTATGAAGTCTTTGCTGTAAGTAAACTGTTGGATTCATTGTCAAGGTTGACCAGTCATAACAGCTTTTTAAGTTTTGTTTTTGGGGTTTTAGGAAGATGCTTCTATGGAAACAACATTAAGCAGAGTACCAGTCACACCATTCATTAGCACATTTGGTATGGTTAACTTTATGTTGTTCTATTTCTCCCCCTGTCTGTTTGTCAAATATTTCCGTTATATTTTTGTTGTCTTTATACGCTTTTTATTCTTTATTGCAGGCAGTTCTCTTATGACTGGAAGAACATATGTCGTGTCGATAGAAAGACAAGTCCTCTTTCAATCGGATTCATTTTTTCGAAGTTTTTTGTATTTGTATTCGTCATACTTTGTGTTTGATATGGTATATCCACAAAAAGCCAAATTTACGTTGGAATTTGTTCAAAGGTACTGCATTTGTGTGCAAGAGAATTACTTTGCTGTAAAATACTGACTTACTAATGTTTAATTTTTATGTGAAGGTACTTTGCAAAAAATAATGGGCCAATCAGCAGGAAACGTCAGAAACATGAAGTTCCTTCTAGAATCCTGAAACTGATATGATGATCCAAAATGATATCCAAAATGATATCACGAGCTTGTAGTGATCACTAAAATTATGCAGAGAAATCGTTCTTTCCTTTCGTTAACCTTTCTTTGTTCAAAGTGTAACACCCCTGTTAAACACCCCTGTTTTTCATGTTGTATGATCTACTTTATGATTTGTTTTCTACGTTTATCATTTAGTTAGTGGGCATGTGTTTCATGTTTAAAAAGTTTTGTGTAATTCAAGTTATGCAAAATAAATTGTGTAAATGTATTTTAAGGTCGGTTTTCAATTTTAAGTGCAAAAGTTGGGTGCTGGCATTTCAGTCACGCAATGAAATTCACATCAAAAATACCACATAACCATGTAAATTTTACTACTTTAAACCAACAAATTTTCCATGTTTAGTAAGTAAATATTACAGACCATACTACAGAAATTTCACAGGTAAAGATATGAAAATTTCCGAAAAAAATAAGTAAAATTTACAATGTTTTAAGAGGAAAATTTACAATATTTTTTGTAAAAACTGCTGCCAAGATTTAAGGGGTAAATTTTACAAGTATTTTTTTAACAGTGTATGGATCATAATGCGCATGCGTGCGTTAGTGCGCGCATGCGCACAACGTATTTTAATGAGCTTTATACGGTAACACAGGCGCCTTATATCTCTTATAGTCTTATAGTCCTTAGCGCCTTATAGTCCGATGCGCCTTATGTATGAGCAAAAAACTAATCAAAGCAATTTATTGATTAGCCTTATGGTCCGTAAAATACGGTATATGTTTAATAAGTTTACTCAGGAATAAAGCTAAACAAAGTACCCAGGACAACAGAATAAATACAAAAATTGCTTTCCAAGTAAGCTTTAAATCAATTCAAAAAAACATAAACCATTTGCAAAATAAAACCAACCAATTAGGTAAGTAAAAGCAGTGGAGTGAGCTCAGAGCGATTTAGTCTTTTCAAATAATCGAAAAAATATTTAGCTCACTACCCAATACATTATAATGTACAATACATTGTAGTATAATACATTGTAATGTACATTACATTATAATGTACTGTACATTATTATGGATGAGGTAATGAAAACCAGCAAACCAACCACAAACAAAACTTGGCAGAATTCTCGTGTCCTAAGAAATTCCCATTTTCAAAACTTTGCGAAACTTGAATTTCATGTAACGCAAAAATAAACTTTACTTTATATCAGGTTCATTTATAAAAAGTGTATTTTGTTTAGCACTTAAGTGGCTTTTTTAAATGTCCACCCTTATCCAAAATTCTGGCTTCGTTCATGTGTATACCTGTATATGCAATGAACATCAACTAACCTGAAGGCAATTGACTTTCCATAAGAAACGTGCTTCTTGTTTGCATGTCTGTTGTTGACACCTGATCTCCGACATGACAGTCTAAAAGACAGATCAGCTAAAATATGTTATGGTAATATAATAACAGAACAAGTTTGCTGTAATGAATTACAGCAAACGGAAAAGAATTACAACATCAAAACCATGTTTTGTTGTTGTAGAGTTGGACAAAACATCAAGGATCAACCAATGTGTTCAGGACATTCATTGATTTAAAATGTAGCCTACGCTTTATCTACTTTTAAAGCAGATGTGTAATTGCTGAGCAACAAAGCATTATCATCGAATATTTAAGATGACCAGTTTAATAAAGTGGACATACCTCGGAGCATATCTACCAACAAGCCGCAAATGAATCGTCGAACGACTGACCACTTCTCATCAGCAAAAGCCTCGTTTGCAACAAAGCTCATAAATTCATCCAGGGACATTTGACTAATGATGTATCTAGCCGTGAAACACTCTTGGAACATTTGATGTGAGAAGAAATACTTCTGGTCGCCATCAAACACGCGTTGTGAGAATCCAACATAAGCATGAAGTGCCACTATGATATCCTGGACATCATCGGATGAAAGACCTTCTTCTTCCATTTCGGTTGGTGTAATGACAACCGTTGACTTTTTAGTGGCATTGTAAGCCAACTTGCTAATCTGGAGCACAGTAAAAATATGTTATCATGAAAATCTTAAACAAGTTTTGAATGACCAGTTTTAATCTGAAAACCTGCAGTATGAGACCAGCAATATCACGAGGCTTTGTGTTATCACTACGTCTCAGACCCTCCAAAACGGTAGCAAAGACACGAGTTGTTGTAGTGATTTCTCCAACATCTTTTGAAGGATTTAGAGAAGCTGTGATAACTAACTGAAGCAATAACGGATTGTAGCACAATGAAAACACAGCAGGAGCATTTTGAGAAAGTTGAAACCACAACTCGTCAGCACGCGTACCAGTGTAAGCGTAAAATAGTGTTTTCATGTCATCATAAGACAAATCACGAATAAAAATGGTACGGTTTGGTTGTAGGGAGTGGGGAAGATTAAGCATGCTATGAGGTCGTGAAGTAATTATGATTTTAACATCAGGAAGATAATGTTTATTAAAAATGTTTGCAATGATATTTTGCACAGATTGCTTAGTGTGATAAGAGAGTTTAGCAACTTCCTCTTTAAAGGCCCAATTGGCCTGGTCTAGCCCGTCGAATATAATTAGACAATGGCTTTGATTGTTTTTAACCCACTCAAATGAATGTTTACAGGTTTCATCATCTAAGTTAATATAATTATTGTCAATTAGCATCTCGCGCAAAGTGAACTCTCTTCTACCAGGTAAATCTGAAAACTTGACGTGAAAGGTAGTGTACTCCTCAGTTTTGGCAAGACGCTTGGACAGGGTCGATTTCCCTGCACCGGGGTTCCCGATCATACCGGTGTAGCGTTTGTCTGACCTCACCAGGTCATCGAAGTCAATACTTCTCTCATGTGATATGCCCTTTAAGTCATCAGTAGATGGGACATATCTTTTTTGCTTAGGAGCTGCTCCTCCTTGATAAAACGTCACTTCGGCAAGGTTGGGATGCACCACAGGAAAGTTTTGTAGTGGTACGTTGATGCCAGCTTGGGGCCGAAGATCAGCTTCTCGATGTTTCTTTTGCTCCTGTCTGACTTTTTCAATGGCTTCTTGTTCTTTAATCCTTCTTTCTGTGTCCTTTCGATGTTCTGTTAAACAACACAAGAAATGAGTTTTAATAAACAAACAGTATCTACTTCGATAAAGCTGAAATAACTTACAAAGTTCCAAGCATTGTTTCCTAAAACCAAACTTTGATTTAATATTGTGCAAATAGGCAAATCATAAGGTATAGCGATTTAAATACTAAGTAAAGTAGCGTTATGTTTCAAAAGAAATACCACTAAATGTTTCTGTGCAATTACCGATTACTTTTCGGCTTGTGACAACCGAACCATAACCACGTGACTCTGTGTTACGTCATAAGCCTACGTGTGGAAAACATCTGAATTGGAAGCGATCATGTGGAGGCCTCGTGATCAGAAACAAAGAGGAAACCGTACCACGATTGGCATGGCATAACTATTTGAAATACATACGTCAGAATTGAGAGGCCAAAACTAGCCAAGATCGTGCGACTTTTCGAAGTCAACAACGAAACGAACAGAAAAAAGATTTTTGCATTACAAAGAAGTTACGTCATCATATAAATAAGCGGTGCATTTTCAAGGAGGAGAGAGAAAAGAAGGAGAAAACAAAGTTAATTTTTATTAATTATTTTATTAAGTTAGTGTATTAAGTTAAGTAATTTTTATTTTATTAGTTAGTTAGTGAACTGAGTGCGTTGAAGCCAAAACGTGAATACTTCGATTACATTATATCGGGCGACTGGAAGCTGTAAATAAAAATGTTCTCTGTTCTCTGCTGTGGTGTTCATTTCTTTGCAGGCAATCAAATCGATAAGTAAGTGTGCGTTAAATTGCATTTATATATTGATATAAACGGAGCAATCAAATTTAACGGTCAGAAGAGAGAGACTCATCAGCCAACAAGGACGATAGCCAAATAAAAGACAGCTATGCAATGTGACGATTTGTAGACATTGCTTAATTCGAAATAAGTCATAGTGACATCATAATTACGTCAAATACGGCCAGGCAACCATCAAAAGCGTCATAGGCCGGGACCTAAGAAAACATATTTCAACAGAAATGTCACTAAAACGGAGCTTTCTGGAAGCAAACTTTGGATGCATACTTGTGTGCTGGCCATGCAGTCAGCATAAATAGGGAAATCACATCGCTTCACTAGATCACTAAATTATTAAATCACTAGCTTCACTAGACATGGTTACATGGTTAGATGGTGACGGTGCGGTTAGAGCGCTTGACTCGTTGTAGCCTACTTTAACCCTAGAACTACCAGAATTTTTTACTTCGACCCTTGCGTTTAATATGAAGGCTTTTTAAGGAAATTTACCATTTTTCTCATATATTTTTATAGAAATTAGATTAGACATTTTGACCTTTGTCTTTAATGACCTCACACTGTTTTAATTGTTTCGTTTTGCACACTAACAAAATCATTGTGTGAAGTCAATGTTCTCTGGATTTAAATAATTTGCTTAGTTTTTTGAAGTGCTTATCGTGATTTTGAGATAAGTGCAGTGACTTTTTGACGGCGGAAACTTTGCGGAAGACAAGGAATTTGTCATTGATAACAAGCAGCAAGAAACTAATCTAGTTGATAGCCTTGTAAAGTTGCTTGAAGGATACCAGTAATCTTACAGCAGTCCTAGCCAGCGAGTATCTGAAATTTTATAGTTGAGCGTTACATAGCGGCCTTTGCTGTGTTCTACAGACATTCTGTAGCTATTAGTCTCAGACACCGGTTTTTGTTTCAGACTTTAACGCTGTTGCTACTGTTAGGGCAAATGCTAAATTGTAATTTGTAGTGTGCAGTTATCTACTATGTCTAGGTTTACAGCAGATAGAAGGTATAATTCACAAGAAGTTCTTCGAATTCTTCGAGTTGATGAAGACTCAGATGAAGAAGACTTTGATGAGCCAGAACCAAGCATACGTGAGATTGACAAAGAGTTTGACATAGAGCAAGATGTTGCGCAAGAAGAAAGTAGTTCGGAAAATGATGTCTCTACTTCGCCAAACAGAGACAAGATAGTCAGTAGAGATGGTACCATTTGGGCACCTGAGTTTCCAACACAAAATGGACGTGCAAGTAAACGAAATATAATTAAAACAAGGCCAGGTACTAAACAGTTCATTCTTGCACTGGTAGACAATGCAAAAGATGTGTTTCAAGAGTTATGGGGTCATAGAAACATTGAACACATTATGGAATTCACAATAGCCGAAGCTCAGCGACAAGGGGATAGCGAATTTTCCCTCAGGAAAGAAGAGTTGGATGCGTTTTTTGGCCTGTGTCTTCTTCGAGGAGTTTTGAAAGGAAGGGATGAACCGCTAACAAATTTCTGGGATTTAGAATATGGTCGACCTATGTTTTCGGAGACTATGGGTAGGAGCAAATTTCAATCAATTATTCTATACATACGATTTGATGACAAAACTTCAAGGCAGCGTCGCCGACAATCTGACAAGTTTGCGGCAATTCGAGATTTGTGGAATGCAGTGATGGACAACTGCCAAAAGTCTTATTTTCCTCATTCACATGTTACAGTCGATGAGCAACTTTTCCCTTGCAGATCAAGGTAAGGCTACATATACTTGTTGTTGCATACAATTACCATATCTGTACTCTCTGTGTCAATTTATATTCGTATCAACTTTTAGATGCTCATTCATACAGTACATGCCCCAAAAACCAGCGAAATTTGGTATAAAGTTTTGGATGTTGTGCGATGCTACGACCTACTACGTTTTGCAAGCTTTTCCTTATGTTGGAAAAGAAGACCGGGAAGGTGGACTTGGGGAGCATGTGGTATTGTCGTTGATGGAAGCTTACAAGAACTGTGGGCTCAATGTAACTACTGACAACTTCTTTACATCATTGGCTCTTGCTAGGAAGTTACTTGAGAGGAACACTACAATTATTGACACTATCAGATCCCATCGCCGAGAAATTCCCTCTGATGTTCAGCTTGGAAAAAATACGCCACTGTACACTTCAAAATTTGTTTTCACACATTCCCAAGAAAATATTATGCTTCACAGTTATAAAGCGAAGAAGAATAAAGTAGTGCATCTACTTTCTTCACTTCACAATGTTATGGAGGTAGATGATAAAGCCAAGAAGAAACCAAGGGCTATTCTAGACTACAACGCCCAATAAGGGTGGGGTGGATACCACTGATGAAATGCTCCGCGCTTACTCTACTAAGGCAGCATCACGAAGATGGCCACTTGCTGCATTTTTCAACTTGTTGGACATTGTGACACTGGATGCATACGTAATATGCAAAGATGTGCAAATAACAATTAAAAAGAGAAGGGATTTAATTATCGAACTGGCTGAAAAGCTGTGCCTAGCAGAGAAAAACAGAAGACGTACAGTTCCCCAAGTTTTTCATCTGAAACGCACACGAGAACATGCTGAAGAAGAAGTACCACTCAATAAAAGAACCAAATGTAAAATATGCCAGTCAAACAAAACAAGGGTACAATGTTCTAACTGTTCAAAGTTTGTTTGTGGAACGTGTAGTACACCTGTGTGTAAAAGTTGTTTCGAAATGTAACTGAACAAATGAATATTTTCGGCTTAGGGGTCAATTGACCCCTGTGGTAATTCACCGTTTTTCATTCCAAAACACCTGTTTTGAAAAAAAATTTCCATTGTCGTGTTGATGATGTGTCAAATACCCAGAAAGAATAAAAGTAAAAAAGTTTGAGGTTCCTAGCAGAAAACACTTCTTGTTAAAATAAAAAATAAAATTGCAAAAGGGTCAATTGACCCCTGTGGTAGTCCTAGGGTTAACCAGTGTTCGATACCCATTGCACTTTCGTTGTAATGCCCTTGCATTTGTTTTTCTGTCTACACTCTACAGTATTTGAAAAAAAAGCAGATTCACACAGAACTTTGGCAGAGTTTGACTGAGTGAGATTATTAAATCTACGTATTGACTTAATTCGAGTAACATTTTAAACCGACGTATAAATAGAACTTTAAAAAGGTGCAATGTTCCACACTTCCAAAAAATACCTGCAGATGAAGTCATTGGTAGATTTCCGACTGATGCACTGGTATTTGGTACTTCAGTTTGGGAAGTTGATGCTGAAATTGGTAGTTTAGGTTGCGTCAAACCTGTTTGATCTAAGATATGAACACATTATATAAAGCATGAAGCTTTAGTTGCAAGCAAAAAATAATAACTTGCAAATAAAAGTTTATATAAAATTAAACCGCTGATTTTAGCATCTTCATGAAAATTTGCAAATATACCAAATGTTGTCAAGATGGAAAATTACAAGCCAAAACGAACTTAGCACACAATAATGATGACTGTAATAATGGTATAGGTGCCTCAGATCATTTAGCAAATTGCTTCTTATACAATGTTTGTGAGTGGTGTATGGGGTATTATTAATCAACAACCACGTTGCATTCATACGCTTGAAAGTTATGCCCCACAACCCCACAAATAGAATTAACAGATGTGTAAAATCCAATCATGTCCCAAACAAGAGCAAGGACTTTTAAATTTAGTTAATAAATAAGCAAACATAATTAAGTTAACTTACATATTACACCACTCGTGTTCCTTTCTGCACGACATATTGTTGGTTGTTTGGAAACGTTTCCAGAAGCTGCGATACAACAGAGATTAAAAGTGTTTAAATTAAAATCACTGAAACCAGTTTACTGAAAATAGAAATAAGCACAATGAATGTTAGCAAAAGTAAAATAAATACAAAAACATTAAACTGTGTTTTTAAGATAATATTTAATTTTATATTATTGCATTTTCTAAAAACAAAAGTGATATATTTGAATATGATACAAACAGAAATTAAACGTATTGAATATACACGTTGTATTTCGGATTTTAATTAACTGTAGGATTTGTAACTTATTTAAACAAAACATGATTAATACAAACAATATTCACTGCTTTTTGTCTATTATCTAATCATTACTTGTAGAAGGTATCTCAGTGTTCAAAGCATTGGATTGATTGGTCACTTCTGAGATGTCTGTGTGGGGCTCAACATGTGGATTTGCTTCGATCGTTTGCTTTGGATGGGTCACATCAGATGGATCCAGAGATGACCACGTGAACGATTTGTGTAAAATAGAATGAGGGAACAAGAGCACGTGGTAAGCAGGTGCACGTAATTGTACAAACAAGAGCAAGGGCTTTTGATTTTAGTTAATAAATAAGCAAACGTCCATAAGTTAATTTACCTAATACCCGGCTCGTGTTCGTTCATGCACGAAAGTGCGCCGTGTTCCAAAAGTAGAAATTAATGAATGTATTCACAAATCAAGCAATTACAGAGACATTAAACTTTACTATACTTCGAAGGTAGTTTGTTATTGCACAGTATTACATTTCTTGAAGACAAAAGCGATATTATTAGAGAAGCGATTTCAATTAGCTTTGAACATACGTTAGCACATCTAATACCCACCTTGTGTTTGGGTGTTTAATTGGGGAGGATCAAAGGGATTATTTGCCAACTCCTGATGCTCAGTGCTTAGTTTAAATCTTTTTGCAGAATCTATTAAACATCTTTTAAACTCAATGAAAGAAAAACAGTGTGATACCATAATGAAAGAAAAGAAGAATTTTACAAGGAAAAATTGCACGGTATTATAATGTTTACCTAAAGGATTTGTTTGTTTCACTTTAACTCGTGTTGGTGTTATATTTTTAGAATCCCTGATGTCCATTTGACTATATTCTCTGTTGTCTTGATATCGTCTTTCATCGCGGAGATTAAATTGAGGAGCATTGATGATCACAACTGATCCTGTGTAACGCAGTTAAATGCAAAGACAGTCATTTGTAAAAAAACGCAGTAAAATTATCAAAAAAATCATATTAGAAAAAATACAAATAGTAAATTAAAAATACAAATACAGACTCTACCCTAAGTATTTCACGACAATTGCGTGCTTAACAGCTTTACTTTCAGCCACTCTGCTTGCAAGCTCAATCAACCCTGGATCGACTCTACTTAAATCACTCTGAGAAGCTTCAGCATTTTCCATTGTTTGCAAGACTTGATTTCCGGCATCTGCAGACTCTGGATCTAAAGCAAAGGAAAAACAAAAAAAATTATTTTTTCATTAAATTTAAACAAAAACATCAAAAAGTTCCTATTATTAAGTACAGCAAAGACAAAGACTTAATCTTTTTAATCTCAGATTACTCACTATCAGGCATCCCCGCTTGTCTTGCAACAGCACGTGATGTTCCAGGTTGTTCATCACTTTCACCTGATGAGCTCTCTTCATTGTCATCAGGTTGTACAAGTTGAGGTTTATCTTCGGTCAATCTTTGCTCTTCTGGCTTCGACATACTTCAACGTTGCAGTAATTATCTTAGATTATGTTTTATACCTGGTCAAAATTGTTGATGACGTAAAAGTTTTCCAAAAAATAAAAAAGACGTAAGCAGAATGTTTACGAAAAGAAATTAACTGGGAAATGTAAACTGTTGTAATAGATGTCCAGATCACATTGTTTTACACATCCTGACTCAGGATGGTATAGCCTTCTACAGTATTTGCCAGAATTGAATTCCAGAGCTGTTTTTTGTCTGCCAGAATTCCTGGAGCAGCCTGGTTGTCGTTGCCTGGCAGCTCTCAGAGTTCTTAAAGCAGGGTTGTTTCCAGCTGAAAATCTTGGAGCAACTTCATGCCCGCCTAAGTTGTGTTCCGGTGAAGCCTCGTTTCCGCCAAAGCTCCAAACCATAAATCGGACCGAAACCGAAACAAAACCATTGCCAACGGAAATTCAAAGCCGCTTCTTCTCTGCCGGATTTCCAAAACTGCCTCATTGCCGCTGGAGTACAAGAGCTGTTTCATTATCTTCGAAGTTTCAGCGCCGCCGCGTTGCTGCCGGCATTCGAGAACCGCCACCCTGCCGTCAGAGTTGCAGAACAATCTTCTTGCCGCCGGAGACCTGGAGACGCCTTTTTGTCGCCAGATATCCAGCGCAATTTCTTTTCAGCCGTAGAATTCCAGCCGTTTCTTTGCCACATGAGTTCCAGAGCCGCCTTTTTTCGCCGAATTTCCGGAGCCACTTTACTGCCGAAAGATTTCCAGAGACAACTTCTTGCCGCCAGAGTTCAAAAGCCGCCTTTTTGTGCCTTGGAGTAGTCTCTTTAAAGCCACGTCATTGACGTTGAAACTTACTACGAAGCCATGACAGAACCACAGCTAGAATTAGGATTTTTCATTTGATCTGTGTAATTAGCTTGGCTGTGGAGTGTAAAACTATAACCGCGAGATGGCTCCCCTGCCTAACAAATTCACGTTTGTGGACAAACCACTGTTAAAGGCTCAGTGAATGCTGCGCTGTAATTATGACGTTTGTTATTGCACTGACTTAGTTGAGTTGTAACAACGCTGCAAGTAGCCACAATTAAAACCGTTCTCTTTTGTCGTTGTTTAGTTTGGTATTGCTCAATTTAATCATTTCCTGTTTCATAAAAACCAGTTTTATATCAACATATCTATAAGTCGACAGAATGGAGGGGCTACGTACAGAGACGGGGCTATGAAGTACGTTTGATGAGCTAATATTTGTACACAAGGAGGAGAAATTGCCAGCAGAATTGGGTTCAGGGGCAGTCTCGTTTCCGTCGAAAATCCAAACGCACCCTTGTCGACAACGGAAATAAGCTCGTTTCCGGCGGATTTTGGAGCGATTTTTTGCCGCCAGAGTCCCCGAGGCGCCTCGTTGCTGCCGGGAGTCCAGTTCCGAGAAACAAAGAAACAACTAAAAGCGGGATTTTGCACTAAAAATGGGAAAGTGTCCTGGGTGAGAAAAGCCATGAGCGCCGAGCTTGTTTGCTTACGTTGATATATGGCGGGTTATCTCCTGGATACTTTATTGCGTCCTGGCACCGTATTACGCTGAGCAAAGAACGCTTGAAGATAACTCGGCAATATAACTTACACTTTTCATTGCTTTCGTGCTCAGTAAAAATTAGAATATAAATTTCATGCTTACAGTTAATACGAAATTTCATGTAGCAATCAATGCATTTAATTGAATCGAAAGTCTGCATTTCGATCACCGCTAAGTGGAGAGATGGAGCAATTACGTAAGCGTATGAATTTATCTGCCAAGCTATATACTAGCAACATAGCCTGGTGCCCGTAGAAACCGTGCGTTTTGTGACTAATCTTTGATCTTGCGTTTGCTGCTGTACCTGGATGCCATCGGTCATGATTTGAGATAAAATATCGAAGGCAAAGACAAGAATATCAATGATCTTCGATTCAACACGCATCCTAGGCTACCAACAGCGTTGAGCTACCATGAGCTGCGATCAGATTTAGTCGAAATTGTCCAATTGCCAATTGTGCTCAAGTACTAACGTGGTTTATTGCAGCGACCTATGCAACTATATATACATGTATGACGATTATACGTGTTGTTGCCCCCACCAACACGTCTGTGCGCTTCGCGTCTATTCGAATTTGTCCAACTTCAACCCGTAAGTGTCCGGCAGATGCCATCCCAGAGAAGCTTGACTGACGGGATTCAGCTTAGCAAGGTTAAGAACCAATGATATAATACAGGTTGATGCTAAATTCCAATGCTAAGTTAAGCTAAAATATGATTGGTTTTTGATATTTTTAATCTGTTAGCGCGTTACTCGAGTTATATAAAGACGGTTGAACATTTCCAGCCTCGAGATGACTTTCCTGCCTAACAATTATACGTTTGTGGACAAATCGTTTTAAGGAGGAAACTAAAACAAAACAATACATTAATGCCATGAATAATTAATTAATATAATAAGAATAAATGATTGCTTGATTCGAATACAAACAGCGCATATACGCCTCTGTAAACAGCTAAAAGAGAAACTGTTAATATGAACTCGAGACTTAAACAGATTCTGAGCAAAAAGTCGCATCGAAGGCGCAGATCTAAAAATATCTTTTCAAGATTTTCTTTCAAGTCTCGAAATAAACTTTCGTTCCAGTGAACGCGTGAAAGAATCTCTAAAGCTTGAGCTTTGTGGCCAACAATTTTCAACGCAATATTTTCTCGACCGACGTAACCACTTTGTCACAAGACAACCAGCCAAGCGTGAAGTATCTGAATATTTTGCACCAAACAGATTTATTATTGTTAAACACACTTTTAAGCATTTGATGCGCAGTTTCATTTCTTGTGCAATTTAAAGTAAAAAATTTTGTCCTACAAATACGCCCATTGACATTTTATTGCATTCACACTGATCATAATATTAGCAGTGTCTTTCGCAGGCATAATTGAGTGCGTGGACAGAACTTGCGTATACCTGGTTTGTGCTTCTGCGATATTTACAAATCTACTATGTGTAAGTGTATTAAGCAAACAAATAATAGATCGTTGCATGGTTAAGATAACAATAGAATTTAGCAATAGCGACAAGTGCCTTACATAATAGAATCTGAATTACAGCCCACCATTTATAACATACTGAAGCAATTTACTGTCCTTTGAATGGAAATTGTAGCATGAAACAAAAAGTTTTTTTTTAAAGACGATTATGTGACAGCAACTTTCAACTTTGATCGCGGCCATCTTCCACTTTACAGTCACGAGAATTGAATGGAAATAAGTCAGTCGCGCAATATTTAAAACTTTTCGCATTCCAGCTAAATATTACGACCTTATTTGGAAACGCATTAGTTAATCTCAGTCAGCAAAATAAAGGTTCTAATCCAGCCGGGTTTTTAGGGATTTTTGCTCAGCAAATCTTTTTCGCAACAAATCGTTTCCGACTTTCAGCGAAGTGACGTCACTCAACCCTCTTCCAAGTCAAGCGTAAAACATTTCAACATATCGCACGACTCAGGATCATCTCAGGTCAACAGTCAATTAAACATTGTACAGTTTGGTAGTGATTCTATCGATTCGGCCCGATATCAAGTGCACTGCTGGGTTAATGATGAAAAATAGTGACGTAATAATCTCAGAAGGTCTATCCGGGCTTGGTATTTTTTCCGACTCAAAAAGTGGAAGATACAGAATCAGAGCTTTATATAAATGAACGCCAGCTGTGGTGTTTAGTGTTAAATTATCCGCAACAAATTATCTCTTGATATTTTGCATCAACCATCGCTGACCAATGACGTCATGTGACAGCGTCAAGTTGCAGTCGACATATTTGATGTGACTTAACATGGCAGAATGAAACGGCTTCAAGCCACATTCGTGAAGGAAATACCTCTTATATAGGAGCGTAACAATTGACAGAACCGCACATCGCTTGCTCAGGTTTTGTCTGAAAAAAGATGGAGGACTCACCTAACCACCATGCAGTCCATCAAATTACAACTCAAGCGAAAATTTTAGCCAAGCGCTGTAGAATGAGGCCTCATATGTTTATATTTTAACAGTTTTTAAGATTTCCGGCCAAACAAAAATATGTCGTCATAACACTATGACGTATCAATGCAATAATATGGAACTTGGTGGGGATCAACCATATTCAAGGAGGGTAAATTTTTGCTTTAAAAATACTTGATTTTTGTTTCTTCCCCAGACGTTTCTTGAAAGCATTCAACAAAATTTTTTCGCCGGTTCAAATCGTCTCTGGAATTTCAACGATGACGTACCCATACTTCGTCACAAGCAAACAAGTCAAGCGTCACGCAGCCGGATAGTTTGTACGAAACCGATTCACAGCAGCCAAGCACTTGTCTAAGCATTTGATGCAAAGTTAAGTTTGTTGGTTGGTAACTCTACGTCATACACCTCTGCTCATTCACATATAACAACATCACTGTAATAACAATAATGTCTATATAGCGACATGTTTCGGCAAAATAATCGTTCAAAAAGTTAAACATATATGACACAGAGAAAATAGTTTTAAGAGTATATTCTACCGGGCCAAAAATAGAGCAACAGCTTTCCATTTTAAAAACAGTCCTACTGCGGTAATAACGACAGATCCTTTTCCAAGATTCAATACTGAAGAAATTAAATCACTCACCACAGCTTGGTCGCAGTTGCAATGAAGTCGAATTTGCCGGAGTCGCCAACAGAAGGAGAATATTAAAGTAGTGACTGGCGCATTCTGCTATATTACTTCTAATATAATTCTAGAAACTAATTCACTGCTAATTTACGTAATGAACTACTCATATACACTTCGTGAGCACGCACAGTGGATGTTGTTAAAAATTCTTGTCCGCCTAAATAAGCCTGAAACCTAAATAGGATTCAGTGGGATGCGTTTCCACATATTAAACCAATTCTGGCGAAGCCTTTGGTTAAATGCTTGCAAAATAATTGAAGTGAAGAAGGCGCCAACCAAACGCTTCGCTTGATTTATCACGCCGGCATAGATTGTCTGCTGGCATAGATTGTCTGCTGGCTTAACTCAGGTTATTTTTATTGCGGCGCTTTACGTCATCACGTCGGGCGCGTTGGTTGTCTTTTGGTTTGCTGTTGCTGGGGGTCATCCAACATAAACGGTAAAATAAAGTTCTTGACGTTCAAATGTAACTTGACCTTGCACTCGACCCTGAGAAGCGAAGGGCAAGGAAGAGGCTTTTATTCCTTCTTGCAGATTAAAACAAAGAAACTTTTAAAATAACACAAAGTATTTTGATGCACTTGCCAACAACGACAACAAATAAAATTTGAAAGAAATGTCGATCTTTTTTGAGGACACGATCAGGATATCAGGAAATGTCGATCTCTTTTGAGGACACGAACAGGATATCAGGGCAGGGATTAAGCACCCACCCGGTGGTGCTGTAATCTAGAACGAGTAGATAGTGTACTCCGCGATGATATCGGTAGATGGAACAATGTAGTATTGTGACGTGGTCTGTGGTTTGCTCCTTCGCGCCACTTCCCATTTGTGGCGAGTTGAGCGGAATCGGCCGACGTCGGTTGAGTCGAACCCCGGCCCCCCATGCGGTGAAAGTTCATAGGAGTGGAAGTCATTTCAAAGTTTCTCTGCTACGTCACAATGCAAATTTTGTTTTCTCTTAATGCACAGTCCCAGCAAATAGCATTATGGTAAAAAAGTAAGTTGCATGAAGTGCAAAGGATTAAACAAGTAATTAGCAATGTTTTAAGTAAACAAACCTATCGGCAATAGCTGTTACGTAATGCTCTATGACGTGAACATTACCTTAACAATATGCTCGAGACGTTCCACCTTCGCTTGCGCTCAATTCTAACAGGCAATTCTCAACTTTGTTAAGAGATGGGCAGCTTTAATTTAAAAAGTAATCATACGCCAACGTGTGGCAAATATCAACCTATCTTGTACTCGCATGATGTCGCTTTTCTATTCACCATACTTCAATCATGTTTAACCGGGTTTTAATCAGCATTTGTGACGAAACAAACGACACATTTTGAAACACACAAAAAACGCAGCAAAACTAGATTCTTAAATATAATAGTAGTTATCCATAATGAAACCTCAGGTTGATTTGGAATAAATGTTGATACACAAAAACTGCCACTGAAGGCGACTGAGCCAAAATCTATGGCAAAAGACGATATTATTTGATGTTAAGTTGTCAGAAGTTTGGGATTACAGTGCAATTACTTTGTGAGTGACGCAAAAAATATCTTTTCAGTAAATTTAGAAAAACGAAAACAAAGACGAGGAATAACTTCTCATCAGGTCAAAGGTCGTGAAAAATAAAAATCCGCTTCAACAAATTGCTTGCACAATAATGCACTTGCTAATAAAAACTTAATAATTGAAATTAATAAGTCACTACGATGTTTAACCTAAAATGCCCTCGACCATAAGTTCAAGAGCACGATGTCAATGCGCTTATTGCTGAGATTGGAACACGAAAACACTCCCTCGTGCAGATAACGTCGCTACCTAGCGGTGTTTACAAAGAGATGATTGGTCATCGCTAGAAGGCGCTCCATACCCGCCGCCACCAGGAGATTTGAGATGAAAGATGTCCTGGATGGTAGAAATAGGAAGAAGTGACCACAGCAAAAATACAAACAGAACGTCGTTTTCATCAAAACAAAATCAACTATCTCTAATTAATCTCTGTCCTTGTGACGTAATAGAAAGACTTACGCCTGGGTTGACGACGACAAAATTTTTGGCTCCCAAGTTAACGATAGGTCCTTTATGACGTAACAACAGGTTCTCACCTCGACTTCCAGGTCCACCACCTGCATTATAGAAGGTCAAGTTTAGTGAAATTTGAGCAGATTCGCCACCAGAGGTCGTGCGCTGGTGATGAGTCATATTTAAGGTTTGTGAAGCAAAATGGTCAGAACTTAGGAAATATCTCTCTCATCCTCGTAACACCGGTTCCTACATCGTCGCTTTTTCATTCTCCAAGATTATCAAATAATTCATCACAAACTGGTTGTAAGTGGGTACACGGGGAATCCCCCTTACCATCAGCTCCATAGGGTTGGAAAACCCTCCTTTCACTCAACACTGACAAGGTTAAGTTCTTTTGAAAAAGAATCTCCCTCAAAACCCCGTCCCCGCCTTTATAACGTCCCTCTCCGCCAGTGCCCGGGAGAAGCCGGAAGCTCTTCAGGAGAACCGGATATCTGCCATAAACAAACTTGTTACCAAATAATCAACTTGATAACGTCACAATAAAATATAACTTTCCCACCTTTTTTCAAAAATTTCCGGGTCAGTGCTTCTTGTGTTGGTCATGTGAGTGTGAACCCCACTGCGACCGTGCCAGGTTGGTCCCTGCAAAATCGCCACGTCATCATTACGTCACGCAAAACGTCATTCATAAAACGGAGAACTTACCGCTCCAGCTCCACCGGCGACAGTATCGTAATAACCAAAGCTCTCATCACCAAAGGTCGTGTTGTTCATGCAACCCTGCGACGCCGCACACGCTTTAAACAACTTCATTATGACGTCAACGATCCTCTGTGACGTAAGTACGTTGCCACCGACGACGGCCGCGTCATCATCGGGGTCGAGTATGGACCACTTGGGTATTTGGAGGTGGATAGGGGCGAGGCAGCCCTGGTTAAGGGGGATGTCGTAGCCCACCATGCACCTGAGGGAGTAGATGATGGCAGACTTGGTGATCGCTTTCGGCGCGTTCAAGTTGTTTATCACCATAGGGGATGTCCCCTCGAAATCAAACGTCGCGCTGCCCTCCTTCGAGTCGATCTCCACCCGGAGGTTGATCACTGATCCGTCGTCCATCTTGTCCGACGCGCGGAGTACGCCGTCCGTTGTCATGGAGACTTCGCGCAGCAGATTTCTGACCGCGACCTCGGCGTGGTGTTGGATGTGTGCCATGTAAGCTTGGACCACTTCCAACCCGTAATTTGATATAAGCTCCTGGACCAGGTGGATCCCCTAAACAGAAAACCTCGTTGAATTGTCTGTGATTGATACAGTTGTGACGTCACAAAGACACTAACTTTTTGGTTGGCGGCAACTTGTGCCCTCAAGTTGGCCAAGTTGTCATGGAGATTGCGGGTTCCGCTACATCCCGGGAATTTCCTTGGTGACAGCAGAACGGCCGTTACATCTGTGACGTCAGAGGGAAAATCAAAATTTGCCAACATTTGCAACAGATATTTATAATTTGTATTAAAGAAATGCCTAGGCTGTCGCAAAACTAAGTGCACCATGGACCATAAATGGACCAATGCAATTTTCTGCAAACACACCTTTGATAGGTTTTTGGTGAGCTGAACAACAGCTGAAAACCAAATGTATTTGCAACCAGATGTGTTGAAATATTGAACCAGATGTTATTTATAATTACCGAAAAAGTAAAATCACCTTTTTCTTGAAAAATTCCATCCTTGACCAGTTTGAACGATTTAAAGACAGCGCCTTCGTCATTTATCGACGTTGAGTTTGACGGCATTGAACCTGGCATGATGCCACCGATGTCGGCGTGGTGGCCGCGGTTTGCCACGAAAAATATCGGCTTCGTGTGCTCAGGGATGAAAACCTGGTGTGTGGTTGAAAATAATGAAGCCATGCTACATAATGTTGTCTGATAGAATCATGTAATTTCATATGATATAATACTAATAAAACAAATTATTATTATGATTCATGAAAATAAAATCATGATGAAAATACCAATTGTCACAAGGGTATAGTGTATTCATGACCATTCACGTGAAAAAAAAACTTTTGATCAGTAATATGAAACGGAATGGTTACGATTATTTACATGAAATGACAACCGACAATCATTAAACTGATTTTTTAGAAAACCAGAAACCAATTCATCATTTCACATAATAACTACCATGAACCTTTTCGGCGTCATATGATATGATAAATCACGTCATTCACAACATTATCACATAAATAACAATCACACACCAGCATAAATCACAATCACAACCCAGCAAAAATTACAATCTTCTGATAATGTTTTAGTAGCGGTTGGTTAACACAAACACCATTGCCACACATCCATGAAATGTTTGAACATCATATGATAAACTTCGTGATCAAATCTATAACATTTATCACATCACCAAGAAAATCGCAAGATCATACTCACGGGAGTAATCACGGTGAGATCAGGAAGATGAACTCCTCCAGCGCTAGGATGATTGGAGAGAATGCAATCTCCCTCATTGATATCTATCGCCCTCATCTGGTACTGCACCGCATCCTGCATGGCCCCTAGGTGGCCTGGGATGTGAGGAGCGTTGGAAACAAGACCACCATCAGGTCCGAAAAGAGCGCAGGAGAAGTCAAGTCGTTCCTGTCGATTCATGTAATGTTCCACAATAAGGAATGAGTGTTCTAATGACACACAATGATCATAATAGAACTACACCTACTCAGTTGTCAAGAACATATTTGCACAAGCAAGACTTGCAATATACACAACCACAAGAATATACAGGACTTTCAACGACCGAACTGAACAGAAATGTATAAATAACAAACAAGTATAAATATGACAAGTTCAAGCCAGACAAATACCTTAATGTTAGTGGATATCGCTGTCCGTTGTAGAATCCTACCCATCTGTTCTGCAATGCTCATGAACCTTTGATGTCAAAGGTCAGAGGTTATAATATAGTGATTTTGATCTTCACAATGCGGTTTGAAATAATTAAGATCATGCTGGTGTTTGTCCTTTATTAAAACCACAGTTCCTCGGAAAAAATTAACTTGTAAAAATGGTGCTGGTTTTGGAAATATTTCTTTTACTTTTCAAAGTTACTGGTAAGTTTGCTTTGTGTGGCCGTCACATGTCGGATGTTTAATGTAGGAAGCAACCAACCATATATTTCTGCTAAAGCAGGGTTTGAAATTAAAATATGCGGACAACAAACTAAAGCAAGATTTTTTGATTTCTTTGTTATTTCTGCTTTTTATTTTGCTTTTGACTTCTTGACTCTTGTCTTTATTGAGACATAATTGAAAGCGGAATACAGATAATGATAATGTGTGAGATACAGTTATGATTATATTTGGTGCGTGTCAAGTCAACTCTGAGCATTTGTTTCAACTTCTCAGTTTCAACGATTGGAGTTCACTATTTTTCATGGAATTCTGCTTTGCTTTAATTTGCACATTTATTCCATCACAGATTTATAGAGCGATGAACTCAAATGACTTTGACTGCCCAATTCGAGCGATGGTCACTTATATTGAAGGTGTCAATCAAGCGGAACGACAACAATTGGCGCAGATGCTGGTACGAGCTTACGTGGACGGCATGAATGCAGTCTCCAACGTCCAAGCACCAGGTAATATTTTGGGTTCAATCCCATGAAAATGAATTCTGGATTGTGATATTCCTTCTATCAAAAGTCAAGGCTTAACGTGATAGTTTAAGTTGAATTTACAAGTTTTCACTGGAGTTCTAAAGTTCATGATTCTTATTTAGTTGTAAGACAAATATGGTACATTTTGAGGTTGATTTACTTTCCAATTATCTTAAGCTGTTCTTTGCGGTTGGGCAAGAGAGTCAGCTCAGTGTTTCTGTGATTCAATTTGATTTGTATATTTCAGTCCCACCGCCATACACAGAACAGCCTGCCCCTCCACCATATTCTCCCAGCGTTTGATTTCTATGGAAGGATCATGGCATCATCGCAATATGATTCTTACATTTTTAACTTTTTACTCTGAATGTTGAAATCAAATTGTCACAACTTGTCCAACTAAGATCAGGTCAAACGTGACAATACTTTATTTGTTTTGCTCATTTGGTGGAGCAACAAAGTCAAAGATTGCATCATTTTTGAGGCAATAAATCTTGTTTTTCAGACTTTGAGAGTGGAGTTGATTTCTTTTGTTTATAGATTGTGACTTGTATTTATTTCTAGAGTTTGTCTTTCCTCATTCTTTTCCTAGCATTGCCTTCTTACCTTGTATATTTGCATATTTTTTATTGGATTTTCCAAGTAAAATTTTTTTCCTTTGTCATTGCCAATTTGATAATCACCAACCAACCAACAGTTCAATTCTTATCCAAATCATTAGCTTTGTCGGTTATGTTCAAACTATTGATGATTGGTAACATGATGTTATGGTTGTTAATAATGTTTCTATGTGTATATGACCGCTAATATAGTATCATTGAATCTAATCCAATACCACACTGCATTGTTATTTTAGCATTTTCTACTTTGCTTTCTCGCCTTGTAATTACTTGCCTGTGACGTGTAACAGCGTTTGCTATGTTGGCAAGGTGTGACGTCATCGAAGCTTTTCATTGGTGGTTTTGTAATAGAGTGACGTAACAACTTACATGAAAGGCATTTAGTTAGTACATGGTATTAAGCAGGGATGATGCCACAAAGTAATACACTGTGCTCCTACAAATAATTTTCCGCTGGATGGAGCGTCGGAGCACTCGTTTCATGCAAAATGACTGAGTGCAATTGGTGGAAAGGAAATGGTTCTGGTCTTTCAGTTCCGGATTCGTCACAATGCCTGTCTAGCTTGACGGTTACGTGGAAATGAGTGGTCGGTGATGTGGATTGAGTCGAGTGACGTCTCACTAAATATAGTCATAATCATGCCTTAACTGTGATTGTTACGTCATAAGCCAAACAGACCGATCAAATCGAGTAATGACAGAACATCTTCGATCTGTGGCTGGGTGGGGGGAAACTTCATTTGTTAAAAAATATTTAATAAATTGCAGATCAAACATCAGCCAATACCACGGAGGTCTTTCTCGAAGCAGGGCAGTCTTGTATTGTGACGCCATTTCCGCCAATTCCTTCCAATCGCGTTCAGAATTTCCGAGTTGCTCAAGCAATAAATTAAACAGACCAAGAAACCCTGCCGTGTCATAGAAAACAATAAGTTGTCTGAAATTCGTCAGAAATGTATTAATCAAAACATTTATGGCTCCGTTAGTGAAACGCCAGAGTGCTATGACGTCAATACACAAATGGTAGAGAAGCGCAATTATGTGCAGATCGCGATTGTAAGACATGTAGTTAAAGTTGCCAGTTGCATTCCGGAGATGAAAGACAATTCTGACCGCACAATCGAAGGAATCAACAAATTTACCTGAAATGACTGAAAGATGGCGTTGACGTAGAAGAAAGCGATTTCACCAGCGCCATCTCCCGGACTGAGAAAAAACAAGATGTAAGTAATTCCAAGAAGGTTGAAAAGAAAGAAAGCCGCCTTCACTGCTTTTGAATACGTCTGTGCACTTTCCAGCGAGTTCTGCTTGATGAGTTTAGTGACCAAAATACGGACGACATTCACCATTATCAACGCGTTGATCTGTTTAGAAGGAAATAAATGTTTTAATTCCAAAGCGTCATAAATTACTTGGTTGATGGTGGATGAACCGTGTTGACCCAGTAGATAGTAAAATAAAAACAAGATATAAGGTGGTCGCGCTCTGAAAGTTAACTTTATTTTAGATTCTTTTACACGAGCTTTCGCAAGCATAAGTTTCTTCTTCAGGTTTACTAAGAGATGGCAAAAAGTATTTCAAATAAGTTACTCCGAGCGACTGGTAGTTCTGATCCTGACTGCTATAGCCTATACTTAATTCTGATTATTGTTATAACGTCATAAAAAACTTACCGCAAACAAGACAAAGATGGGAATCTGGTAGAAATATTCGACCCAGGTATCTGTCGGGTTCTGCATCCAGCATTCTTTGTCCTCATAAACTGCTTTGAGCACCGCCCATATAACCGTGATTGGGATCGGTGTACCTGCGTCATAGACATCTTGTGTTATTAGTAATTAACACGTTTTCGAGGAAAATTTGTGCTGAACCTATCTGATACAAACAGTTTAATGAAACAGGTATAAGCTTTGGTTTATGCAACATCTCAGAATCACGTATAAAAACACAAAAGACTCCTTTATCTCCTACAGCGCTATTAACAAAACATTCCTAGCGCAATCTAAAAGAGTTAGGACAAGTTTTAGGATGTTAATATTCGGACCAATTTTAAGATGCGTGACATATATGACATTAAATAACCTGACTAAGTCAATGGTTGAACAGGATTTTGTAGATGCCAAAGACAATGGCTGTAACAATGGACTTATCTGACATCACAATAGTCCCCGTTTGTGTGTAGGTAGCTTTGATACTACCACGTGACCATGATACCCTGTCAGCAAACTTCGGCAAAAAAAAATAAATGTGTGATGAAGAATAATTCTTTCTTCAGAACTGACTGTAGGTCGAAACCCACTGACTCGTAAAATGGGAATCGAAATATTGATCAAAGCAACTGTAATTAATCCTGACTTACCCCAACCTAGCGCCATGTATAACTTTATGCTGAACCTGTCGTACGTGTAAGCCATGACCACCATCATGTGAAGGTAGACGCCCTCCACGAACATCCAGCAGTAAGTGGCCACTTGAGAGTAGATGGAGATGGCGGCCAGGACGCGACATAGAACCTGGAACCAAACCTGGGCGATTGTCTGAAGAAGAAGTGGCGTAAACAATTGTGCAGACTTGCACATATTATATAAAGATATTTTGTTTACCAAAAAATGTCGATACAACAAACCGTAAATTTGTAATTAAACTTAAACTTAAACATTCTAATTAGCTTCGTTGTAAGAGTAATGGTAAGCATAAGATATCGTTTACGTCATACTAATTACGTCAAAATACTTCATTGTTTTTTCTTGTTTGGTAGCTGGTGAAGAAACTATGAATTAGCCAGATGACGTTTTGTAGAATGAGTGACGTAGCAAGATTCCAATGAATGATATTTCTCCAACACCGGATGCTTCTACAACGTGATGACGTAAACAAAATGACGTATGCATGCCGTAATAAAGCCGAAATAACCTATTTTTGCAAGAGAACAACACAATTGGACTTCACTTAATGCTTTGTATAAAGTGTCAGCATAGAGTTTATGCCATAGAGTCCTCCCTATGCAAGAGATATTTTTCTCACATAAGTCTTTTAACTTTCAACATACAAACCATATACTTTCTTATAACCAGTTTCTTATAATTGAATCGTTGCAGAATTTCCATCGCGTAAAGCTGCGAATTTTCGTCATCACCTCTCTGTGAATTTTCCCAAACTACGTTTAGGTCATAATTGAATTTAATTTCAAGGCACAGTATGATTATGACCCAAGGTCTCAAACGGCTAAAACTGAGATCAAAGAATACGGGGTCAGTGACCTCTAAATCGAGTTATCGCGATGTTTTAAAATCGATGTCATCCGCCATAGATGTACCTGAGTCTCCAGAAGAGTAAAAAAGCGATAACCAATGTGAAGAGGGAAAGTCCCCTGCCTACGTAAGTTATCATGACGACAATCTTGAGATGAGTATTGACGTAATTTTCGGCAGGGTCACCCTGAAATTTAAAAATCGTGTAAATCAATTTTTAGATTTAAAACTTTCTATCCCCTCCCAAGCGATGTTAGTATTGAATCATATAATTCGTAACAAGCAATTTTGATCATATAAGTTGATAAAGTTTGTTGACTCCAGATTGAATTTATTTAAAGTTAATTGAATGTAAGCCCTATTTGTTGTTATTCTGGAATTATTAAATCTATGCATAAAATTTTTATGTGAATGCATTGATGCAGAACTGACCAAGGCCGGTATTGGACGACAAGCAGTAAAATTAATGCGAGACCATCTTCCGTCTGATTCACACTTGCGAGTCGCGTTAACTGGATTTCAAAGAAAGTAACTCATACGAATGTTCCATTTATTTTCATCGATAACCTTGTAGGCCACCAAATTTCATATAAAATTTCAAGTTTATCTATTTGTAAACAGTGATATAGGCAGCTCCATTGCAATGAGAATATAAAAAGTATACTGTGAATAACTTAATGTCGTCCAGGTTAAAACCCTCATACATGAATTGTTGTAATGAACTCCATCGAGCTCCTTAAAACATCTAGTATAGGCAATGCCGCCACCAAGCGTCTGGGAAAAGCAGACATCCGGGGGATTCATGTTGGTCACGTGAGTGTTGACGTAAGGACAATGACCTTTAACAAGGAAAGTAAGGTGAGGATTTTGTGGAAATATCGAGTATTTCTAGTTTTCTGAAAAATTGAAATTGTTTCTGTGTTTTTTTTTAGTTGAGATTGAGAGAAGAGATTGTTTCGTCATAATATTACCGGGTACTTTGGTGTAATTTTGACAGAATTTGGCAATGATGACGCAACTCGTCTTTTTCTCTCCCAGAAACTCAATTTCTTTATCGTGTGGCTCTTGGCTGGGTCGAATAGGAAATACAAAATACAGTAGTAGCATGTTCGGCTAAAATAAGATGTCACAGAAAACTATTATGACATCATTTTCGATATAAAGCGATTACCTATAATTGGCACACATTTTGTCCAAATTTGTTGAAGTGATCCCACTGACCATCAACTAAGAAAAGGATAAAAGTGACGAAAAATACAAAAATTAAAAGTCAATCAACTCTGTACAACTCACGAGAAGTGTTGTTGATATTTGAAAGTGACGTAAGAAAGGAAAACTCGCTTTCTCACAGAGGTGATACATAGTCCACGTTACTTCCGATCCTTGTTACGTCATCGCGGTTTATCTCGTATTTCAGTTCGAATGAACGACAGGTACCAAACAGCGGTTTTTATGGTTTTAATTTTAATTTAATTTATTTTTCTGGTTTAGTTTCTGAATATTTCACATTTATTTAAAGATTTAGTCAAAGTCGCCAACATCATGGCAGACTTAATGAAACATTAAGACACTCATGAGTCATGACTACTAAAAAGTTGAAGATAAAGCGTTGAATCTCTGATAGAACTTTTCCGTTGAATATTAGCAGCAGAAAAAGACACTTGGTTTTGTTTTGGTGGAAAGTTTGATTGATCAAAAATGAACGTAGAGCTATAAACTACAGCAATTGTTAAGTCATAATCACATTAATAAACAGCTCTACATATCTATACATAGCTTAGTTTAGTTACTTGACAACGTCAAATTGCATGTTACAGCGACGTGGCCCGGTAATTTTATGACCTATCTTGTACTTTGACTTAATACCTGAGCGGCCAAGTTCATTTTTACGAGAATGACATCATTTTCATTGACGTCATTACTTGAACAATCTATTAATTGAAAGTTTTCTTATACAGGTCAATAGCTGATGTAGAAAAAAGCGAAAAAAATTTGTTTAATTTTATCCCAACTAATTTTATTAATAAAAGCATACCCATTAATCCCTGAACACATCCTTTGCTCTGGTTATAAATCAGACACCTTGCACTACAACTTTTGCATTTATTGCAACGGCATTTGGGCTTTTTATGGCTATAACTATAACTTTATAAATCTTTCATTATACCTTACTTATAAATCTTTCTTGGAAGACAGAAAGTGAAACCAGTCATGACTGAAACAAGCAAGTCTAACATTAAAAGCTCGAGTAAAAAAAAACCGCAAACATAAAAGAAACAACTGAGCAGAGATTTCAATGAACACGGCAGGCTCCATCAATGCGGGTGGTTTTATAAACCCACCACGACACCGCGTCACTCTACAGCCCTGCACTGAACTAACTACCCAAGCATATGGCAAACTACATTATGAAGAACATTTAATTTTGTGCGATGCCATTTCTTCTGAAGTTGGACTATATCCAATTAGAGTGTAAATTCGAGGCCATATTAAGTATTCACTTATAACTCAATAATGCAATTTTTCTACTCAATTGTCTTGTTGCAATCTTGATCTTCAAAATTCGGATTGTAATTTTGTACAATTAAGTTATCTTGTTTTTATAAACCACAATGTTTGAGTGTCTAATTGCGCGTGTCTTCTTGCAAACGAGAACTTTTCAACCTATAATTGTAAAAGAGCTCGTTTGCTGTTATCTTCTGGAAAGTTAATTTTTTTACCAGTTACCAGTGAAAATTACAGAAGGAAATTAAAGAAAATCGTTAAGTACAGTACGAAAGTTATCGCGAAGTTAAATTAACGCCTTAGTGTCAAATTTCGTCCGCACTCGCCCGTAGAAGTCTTGTATTTTTATTTTCTTTTATACTGTGGGAAATTGTGTCGCAATAAAACCATTCCTTTCAGCAACTACTCCACAAGGAAAATTTTGCAACTAAATTTAACGATTTAGGAAAATTTGTAAGTTATGAAAGGAAAGAATTTTAATGTTGATTTATCTGTTCCTGTTAACCTCATCAAAGACACAACTGTTTCGAAGCATTCGTCATATATACTCCACTAAGCAGCCTACTTCCTTGCAATGTGCTCTAGGGTGGTCTGACGAAGAACTTGTAAATATTACGAGCCACTAAACCTCATTGTTCTTCCAAGAAGTACTCCGGTACAACTCGGAAGGAATTTGTGAGTGAAAGCGTCGCTTACGAGAAACTAAATCTTTGCGAGGTGCGTTGGTAATACCGCCTCTGACGTCAAGTAGATCCTACATTAAACTATGTATAAATCAACAAACAAGTTTCTATAAAAATGCAATATTTTAAAAAAACATTTAGAAGAAAATTGCGTTTTAACATGATACCGTAGAAAGGCTGAAACTTCCCGTTCATGTTCGTTCTTATTGTTAAGTAACGATTCATTTGGTAACAGATTCATTGTAGGTTTAGTCCCCGCTTGTTGGCGCTGTGTTGGATTTACACCAGAACCAACGCTGTGTTGACGGTCAAACAAATTCCTCTCCAATTCCAACAATATTAACTTTGTTCGAATTTACAGATTGTCAAAAGTCTGACGGTGTACTTCTGCACTAAGTGCAAGAATAGCAATTGATGTTTTAATAAAAGGCGGTTTGCGACATTTTTTGAGTAGACTACCTCTCGAAAAATTTTATCTTCCTTTTCTATTAATACTTCCCCTAATTATATTATTTCCAAACTATATGATATGACTTGTTGAAACTTTTTAGGTCTAAATACTTGCTGTGTGGGGCGGGAATTTAGTATAACTGAAAGCTGGATTGCATTAGCCGTTAGTTGGCGGTAGCTGCAATATTTGCTATAATTGTCAGGCCACGTACTTAGTAAATGCAGGCAAAACCACGCACAGTTTATCTCAAGAATCTTGACAAGAAGTGTTGTGTTTGCAACATATGTCATGATAGACTCCAAAATTTATCTGAGAAACAAAATACTGACGCTATTAAATGCAGCCATAACCAAGGAGTAGGAACTATTTTCAAGGTGGGACATGTCTCAAATTTCGAAAAAGGGGGTTCCCCAACTCTTGAACAAGAGGGGCTCAAAACAGGACAACAAGTAAGATAAATTGACACAGTCGTTGAGTGTAAAAAATTTCGGTCCCGAGCTAGTTTATAAAGCGGTGACTACGTTTAATGCAAATATCTATTAAAAACTTTACACGGAAAATTTTGTTTCATTTCGTATCAAAACTTTCAAAAACTGTAAACTAACTAACTTATTCTTTTTTGACATCTTGCCGTTACTCCCTTACGCCGTACCGGCAATAACTCATTTACGGGAACTGTGTTCCGGACCGTTCCGGTTTGTTTTCACCACTGTGTATACGTCATGCGTCATCACGAGTCATCATGTGTATACTTCATGCAAAGCAGTCGCTTTGTTACGATGGACGCGTGGCAGACTCAAATAAGACATTGGCAGATGATGATGATGATGATGATGATGATGTGATGTTTTAGCGCTAAGGCAAAGTTAAATCGTGGAGATTCATTTTCACCGCGTCATAGTTATTCTGAAACAGCGGCGTAACCTAGGTTTTAGCTGGTTGACCATCCAGGCCAAAACGGGAGGGACGCAAATTTTTTTATTTTTACACCTAACATATAAGGAAGAAGCTTTGGTCGATACTTCCGCTCCGCAATGGATGTCTTTGGAGTTCTCATACTGAAAGAGGAAATTTTTGAGGTCTTACAAAAGCAAACGTATCAATTATTATGCATCCAGGGCCCGCCGAGTTTCGCTTTTCACCTTAACCGGCCATCATGAAAAGGTCGGGGTATAACTGCCAGTTTTTCGCTGCGCAAGAGAATCAACTTTCCTGGAGAGTTTTCAATTGCACCTCAATATGTTTATACCAAGTGTGTGTGCTCGCTAATGTTGCACGAAATTATCAATAATTATGCAACGTACGTAACCACGTAACGGAGCTCCTGTTACAAACGTTTGGTACAAATTACGTTATTTCGCAAACTACTTTTTGGTACATTTTATGCGCACAAACCATCGATAGCTTTTATCTGTTTGCATTCTCTGCGTAAATGCTATTGAAATGCGACATCTGCACTCGGCTCTTTGCCCACTTTGCCGTTTTTCAAAGCCGGGCAATAGCAGAAAACGATGTTGATGTCGTGTCGTCATAACCGTCCTTTCATAACAATTGTTACAACCATAAACTGAGTATGAAAGTATGGCAGTGACACTGCTAAGCTGTTAAAGTGATATCAAACTGCACAAAGCCCACGATAAATATCGCTTTCGCGTCTCATGCAAAAGTAGATCACGCACGACATCGACAAACTTACGAGTCTCGACACAATGATGTCAGCTTAAAAACAAAGCGTTTATATCGAACCTCTAAAACAAGGTTCTGACGTGCTGCTGTGCATTGTGTTGCGTATTAAGTTGTATCCTTTTCACCGTTTTGTTGTTGAATTAGTCTCAAAGGTATAATTTTTAGTCACTACATAAAATGATGTTTTTACAGCAGTCCTTAAACCTAGCGTTGCTTGTGCAAAAAAAGAGCGAAAAGCGAATAATCCCTAAAAGGGAGCACGGGCGTGGTTCCGTTCCGACGTTGACAAAAGAGCTTTTGCTAGCTCAAACCAAATAAACAAATAAACTGCTTAACCTCTCGAGATCGTTCCTAAATAATAGGAGCGATCTCGAAAACTCGTGCCTTAATATGAGAGTAATAGAGCATACAGCTCATCTCGAATCGTTAAGCAGTTTATGAAGCGCAACAAGGAAAACTTTTTCACTCCCGCATTTTGATAGGAGCATACAGTGGGCAGACGCTGGTTTTTTAAAGCGGGCTTTAAAACAATTTTCCCCGCTCCTCAACGCAATTCAAAATACGTCACTGCTTGCTAACCTGGTTGTCATAAAAACGGGGTGTAAGCAAAGACGCAGTTTCTTTCCGCATCTCAGGAACGCATAACAGGCATTAACAGCGACTGTTTTCATAAATTTCCAGCCGAACAACTCGTAGCGAAAGTTGCAGCAGGAAGCTTATCCCCTGATATAACTCTGTGTGTTTGATGTCTTGCCCCAACTACACGACGTGCTGTTATTATTATTACTGCTGTTATTTGTCTGCGTCAAGTTGATATAAATTTTGGTAGCTTATAGTTCTGTTAATCATTGGTTACAAGGTAGAGGCAGCATTCGAGGCGGATGCTTTAGCCTACAAGCCATAGCACCAGTCTCATTAGATTTGAGCAGATATAAGCAATTTAGAGCTGAACTCTACAAAGCAATTAGCGATGATAAAAACCTACTTTTAACGCTTAGGCAGAAATATGATGCTAAAAATATGACACAAAACCAATTTCTGTCTTACAACAAATTTTATTTCCACAAAACTCACTCTGGATATTTCAAATCACAAAATTCAGCGAATCTAAAATATTACAGCAAATTCACCATTTAACATAATGCAGTGAATGTTTATTTGAATAAACATGTCCAACAATTATAATTATGACATCACTATTAGTTTATGAACAAATATAACTGAATTTTATCGATGAATTAGTAAATCTGTAGATGGCGCATCTGGTTGAGCAATCGCTCGATGTCGCAGAAGTCCGTCGTTCGAATCCCGGCCACGACGCAATTCCTTTTAAACAAGTAAATATATGTGAGGATGGAATTTTTATAAATTTGAGTAAATAATGAATTTCGGTTTAAAAATGAAACCTACTTACCATTATTACGTCAGCAGTAATTGCGCGGAGTGAGTATGGCGTCACCAACACGAACTCGCAACCACTATAAATTAAAAATTTGGTTAAAAATTGAATTTCTGTGCAAAGTTCAAGTTGACACAAACATGACAAGATATAAAGAATACCGAGTATTGAAGCTGGTCAAGGGCGAGTTGAATTTTTTGTTTCTCGCTCGAATTTGCGGGGTATCTTCCAACTTCGAAGCAACCTTCCATGCCCAGATATTCTTCAATTTTAGTGAAAAATTCTGGTCCTGCAATGTCTTTGATTGTGTTGCCACTGATGTACAACCTTTTTACCTGCAGATGAAATGTTTGTAAACTACAACCTGGTGTATTGATGAAGCTAATATATTACTACATACAAGTTAATATTACCATTAATTGGTTAATAACTAACCAGCACCACGTGGTCAGATTTAGGCCTAGCCTACTGGTCCAACACAAATTCTTGGTTTTTGAATTAAATATAAATAATTTTGAGCGGCCGATTAAAACCGGTATCGAGTATTAGTTGTAGAAACAAATCCTGATAATAAGTTTGCAAAAATATTTTCAGTTTAAAAAAAATGAAACTTTTCTGTTGACCCAAAATTAACCTGCACATGCCAGGCTAAAACTGATCCAACAAAATTTTGTCATTTTTTCGTTAAAAAGAAGGAATTTTAAGCGACCAAGTTTATCGCAGATTCCACATTCCTTGTAGATTCAAGTAATCACTAAACCGTCGCAAAATTATTCTGCAATTTTATATAAATTAGCACAAAATATCCGACCTACACTGCCCAGTAATCTCAACAAACTTCCTTGAAAAATATCTTCGTACTAGCCATTATGACGTCATAAACACAAATATAAACAAATCTATTATGACGTCATATGCTGTTCTAAGCAAACGATAAAAAGTTGAATAAATCGTCAAACCTTTTCAGGCATCTCAGAGATCGCCGAAATTAATCTTTCCACATCACCAGGGGAGAAGCAGCTGCTCAGATGAAGCTTCTTTAACTCCTTTTGTTGTTTCCTTAAAACGTCACAAAAGATCGCGGCTTCCGATGATGACAATTTCAATCCATAAAGACTCATCCTTGTTGGAAAGTGCTGTGACGCCATATTGAAGAGTTCCATGTCGCTGGATTCATTTAATTCGCATAAAAGCGAAATATACCTGCGTTGGTTGTCGTCATCTAAACAAACATAATAGTTAATTATTTACCGGTTGTAGTTCGCCGCGTTATAAAAATAAATTTAAGACGGAAATTTTTCATGTTTAAGCTACAAAGTCAAGTTGAAATCGAAAACTTACTTTTCTTGAAATTATCTGTTTGGGACGAATTAAAAAAAGAAGCAGGCATTTTAAACTGAAGATAAACTTAATACAACAACCAGAATTGATCTAGATGACATGTGGCCTATTTAGCCGGCAATTATTTTCACCAGAATCACCGGCAGCCTACTAAGCTAGGCTCTGTACACTAGCACTGGCAATATGTTTGCAATAGACATGTAAATTACAAAACTAACCTATACTTGGCCTAGTAGGCTGCTGTACTAATCTACCAGTGATTATGTGGAAATATTTCCCGGCTAAATAGGCCACATGTCATTTCAATCAAGTTTCACAAAATATTATCACACAAATATTTTCACAGCATCACCAGTCTGCCAGCAGCCTTACTGTACTAGGCCAAGTAAAGGCAAGTTTTGAAATTCAACATAAATGTGTGTTCTGCTGCACATGATGCATGTCTATGGCAAATAATACATAATATGCACATGCAGTTTATTCAATTATTCGCAGATTTAGGACAAAGTCAGAAAATAAACTTACCTGACCAAATTGCTAGATTTTCAAATCGTACCAGCTGTGACTTTAGTGCTTCTATCCAAATCCTCCTCTTCTCAGCAACATCTGGAAATAAAATGTTATCAAGCTTAATACTGACAGGTGACAAATGTAGTCTAGGCCTAGACGAAATGGCTTGCAATAAAATGTAGGCTAGAATGCAGTGAATTGTACTAATTTTAAATATCGCACATTCTTTGCATATACAGTACTTGCTGTATATTACCAAATTTGCATTTTTCTGACTAACTGGCTGCCATTTACGGAAGTTGCTTTTTTGGTTTACCAAACTCGGCGAATGTCTACTCATAAAACAGACAACTATTTTATGTTTTTGATGCTGATTACTACAGTTTGAAACACTATTTTTATCCAAATTTGATAAACAGTAGTCTTCGAAATAGGCACAGTCTATATAATGCTAAAAACAAAAAAATGGGTTGCAGTAATATTTTCAGACTGCATGTTAAGAGCAGTTGTTAGAGGATCTTTTATTTTATAACAGTTATATATAACAAATACAACACATTGTTCTAAACAATAAGCAAACTGTGCATGAGACTGTTTTAATATAAAGTACATGGATCACAAACTGTCAGAGGTGGGCAGACAGTACTTTGAAAGTACAGTCGGTAACGGTACTTGGTACGTGGCAATAAAGGATCCAACAGTTCCGGATTTGGTACTGTTTCAAAAAAGTAGTCAGGTACTTTGCCAGTACTCGTTACCGAACTACTTTTCGTACAGTGGATCATGTTACAAGTGCAACTTTTGCTGATATTATGGCCCCGCTAAAGGTTACTTCAGGTCAAAGAATATGTGAACTGACTCTATGCGACTTTATTAGACATTTGTAGATTAAAAAAGCACTAAAATTGAAATCAAGTTTCAATCAAAATGAAATTTTAAAAAACAAACTTCTGAAAACCTTGAAGTAATCATTTTAAAAGTACCAAGCACTGGGACCAACTTATGTTTCTCGAAAAAAGTAATTCAGTACAGGGATTCGGTACTGTTCTCTAAAAGTACCGATGGTATCGGTACTGAATATAGTACCGCGATACAATAATTTGGTGCTATAGTACTGCTGTACTGCCCACCTCTGCGAACTATACTAAGTCTTGCTCAATAACCGATGCTTGATTGGTGGGGAATCATCTCTGAGGTCGTGTAAAAACTATCTTCTAAACCAAATTAGCAAAGAGAATTAAGCGAAATTATTACACTGCATGTTAATGCAGTATACTTCGTTTATTATGACTATCTTCGGACCAGACCATTTTGGTCACAATATTGTAATAGTCACAATAACCACAGCTGCAAGCCTGATACAGCGCCATACACCAAGCAGTATCGACACAGTCAGAAACAAATTGACTAAACTTTCTAAAATCTCACATGGCACAATCATTACTGTCACATTGCATAATTGACCAAGAAACATTCCAGGAATATAATTGAAAAAGTGGTCGTAATACTCAAACACTGGTCATAATAAACAGACATTTGTATGGCAAAGTTTGGGACTACATCAAAATGGTCATATTAGGCCAACTTTATTGCATATAAATGTGTAGCACACCATCTGGTGGCTATCATTTTTTTACATGAGTGGGTAGGGGCAGCCAGTGTAAAATAGCATAAGTGTTAGCCTAAACCATATTTGAGCTATATTATTTTCTGTTGGTCGAGACACCAAACAGAAACAGGTTTTGCTTGCTTTAGTAGTAGTGCTGTAATTGCTTTTGTAATAATAAGGAGAGGAGTACTGAATCAGTTTCAAAACCAAGTTTTTGAAGAAAACAATCGACACATCGCAACCAAACCATGTATTATAGTATTGTAAACGTTTGTATTATACAGATGACTGTAACTGTGCTTGTACTCCAAATTAGTTTATTCTAATTTTCTGCTAGTATGTTTAGTTGTGATTTTCAATGTCAAAATACTTGTATATAGCAAAATGGCAATATAAATGATTTCCAGCTGTGATACAAAAACTTGTAAATTTTAAATTTAATGAAATTTATATTCTTAGAATGACAGCTCATGTGCAAAACAGCCACTGATGTATTCCTCCACCACCTGCACTCAACCTCAGAGACATGCGCAACGAACACGATGTCTATCTTAAGTGACAACCATTCCACAAACATCACATGCATTTGTTTGACGATAACGCCACCTTGTGCTGCTAGAAAAATGCTATCAAACTGCAACAGACCTGATTGAACTGTGTGTCAAACCAAAACTGATGAAAATCAATGAAAAGCCTTATTTAAGTAACGGCTTATAACAGCAGTTACAATGATGAAACTGATCAATAGTCATCACAAAAGTCAATCCCTGACTCTTACTCCAGTAACAACTACAAAGTGATCACATGATTTGGCAATGGACATTGTTTATATTACTGCAACAATGTTCGTTATTATCTCTTAAAACAGAGTAAACATTGTATTCTGTGCTGCATTTGCCACAATGAGACTCTGACAAAAGCAACACTTCATGCAACTTATATATGTATATTTATTGTCAGGGCTGGTTTTAGGCCATTGCCAGTGATTTAACCAACTTGGGCTCCATGCTGCTTAGTACCAAAACAGAAATAGCATTTCTTTGCTCAAATCACAGTGCTCTCAATTTGTTCTCGAAGTGTTATTATTAGGGCAAGTTTTTGCAACTTTTTTTTACAGCTTCCTAAATACTCAGAATTTATGTAGTATGATGTTTTAAGCTGTTTGTAGGAACTTTATATTGCAACTTTTTTCTATTTTTGCTGTCTATCTATTTTCTATCAGTGCTCTCAATTTGTTCTCGAAGTGTTATTATCAATGTTATTATCTAACTTTTTCTCGAAGGACAATGTGAACTTGGTGAAAACATATCACAAAGCAAAGATTTGATGAGAGCTGATTTGCAAAGAGTTTATATTTGGTTAACGTTGTTATGAATATTATTTGATTAAGTTATTTCAAACTGGCAAAAAATGCCCACTATCAGTTCTTGCATTGGGTTCATGCTTAGTAAGGCCTGTTTTGTATACTATACAACACAAAAATGACATTTATGGACTGGCTGTGTTGAATGATGTGGAAATGACAATGCACAAATTACAGTTAATGCCACGGAACTTACAAGCAATGTGCGAAAATAAATGTACCCAATATTGAGCTTTATACCACCCAAATAGATATGTGTAAATCTATTCATTCAAGGAATGTAGAAAATGTTGTATCGGTGTTTGTGTAGCAATTGTAATACAGTAAAAGCTCATTAACTTGATTTCATTTGCATGAAAATTTTCCTAAAAAAAAAAATATTCCTTCCACAACCTCAAATTATCTGCCAGCTGCATCTGTAACTGTCCATCTTGACTTCTCATGCAAGGGCTACCTACAATATCTCTTTTACACATTGCTTTTGTTCTTGCCATGCGATAGATGTGCCTCATCCTTTCTTCCATTCTCATTTCCTTAATCCTTTGTTTGTTTGTTTGTGTGCTTGTCATATATTTACGTTAATATGTATGTGAACTATTAAAAATAATTTCAAGTGTTTTTGTGGTTTCAAGGCCATAAGTAGCTCCTGTTATCTCAACAATGGTAAAAAATCATTCACTGTAAAAACAGCATAACATTATTAACACCATAACGATTCGCTTAACAAATGGGTTGTCATAGGCTAAAAATTCAAAGTTCTCTAAACTAATTATTTTTTTACTATAATCTACTCAAATATAAAGTTGACTCCAGTGCATAAAATTTAAGAACCTAAGTCAAGGGCTACTGAAATATACACAACATTAGAAACATTTGTAATGTGAAGAATTAACTAAACTTGACGGTGACACAACGACACAATTGCCTGACTTATTTGTGGCAGTTATCATTATCATCGATATAGCTATTTTTGCAACCATCTGTGTCAGCACAATTTTTCGATCTACACATTTACGGTGAAATATAAAATGAATAAAACCAAGAAAGAAAGCAGTTCAGCAAGGTTACTTTGATTAATGATAATCTAGGCTAGGCCAACAGCACCAGATCTACTATAAGTAGCAATAACAGTTTGACATTACCTTTTACAAGCAAAAACAAATAGTGATAAATATGCAACCATTATCCCAGTCATATTTTTATGGTAAAATGCAGCCAATTTTACTTCACTCTTGTAATTTAATTGGTTGCTTTTGGTCAATTGTATATTTTTACTAAATTGCAGTTCTAGTCAGTAACAGAGTAGTTTTACTTAAATGGTCTACTTAAATAAATTTCTTTTACTTTGGCTACTTAAGTAGTTTTTTTCATGGGCCATAGTGGAACGCATGGCAACTGCACCCTTGAGATTTTTGTAGACTATGTTTGCTGCACCCAAACGTTTCACATTTATTTACTTCCCAAAAGAGACCCACAGGCACTGCACTTTGATTTCCAGATGTCCAGCAAAATGTACCATTTTACACCAGGTAAACCCAATTTTAGATTTCCTGCACCCTGGAGATCTTGTCCAAAAGTTCCATGCTTTCCAGTCTGGTTCATGGGTGCTTTTACCTAAGTAATTTTTACACCAAAGTAACATACCGGAGTAGGTTTACCGAAAACTGAAGTAGTCAATGTTTTAGTTCAAAGATAATTTGCAGTAATTTTCATTTGCAATGACATCTGCACAAACCATTTATGTACAGTCTATAATTTGAATTTCAAGTAACAATGTTCTGACAAAGAACAAAACTATGTCTGAAACTAATTAGCTTCATAAGACTATGTATTTTCCTGCAGTTGTATTGCTTTTAGTAAGATCTTGGTACTTTGTCCTTTCACAACCTCATATTTTAGATCGATAACTATCAGTACTGGTAATTCTTAAACTGCTTTAATCGGCTAAATAGCTGAGTGGTTCGAGCACTGGCCAAGTAATGCATGTGGCTCAGGTTCCGTGTTCAATATCCAGTGGCGCCTCAACATTGTGATGCAAGGACAAGGCACTAACAACACTTGCTCCTATTCAGTGGCCCTGGTGGACAGTTCTTAATTCGAGCAATACTATAAAAAAATCAAACTAAAAAATGTACGTGACAATCGCAACTTACACAAAGGTTACCTCAGAAAGCTGGGCTCAGGTGATGAGGAATCATGGAGTAGTTTTGAACAGCAATACTTGTAGTAGAGCAAATTTTTTCGGAGTAATAATACTTTTATTTAAGTAACTGATGTGGTTACTTTGACCACCACTGCCAAACTGCGTAATAGTGTTCAAGTTATCTAACCTTAAGTAACAACCTGCATACATATAAAGATGTGTTTTTATCGACATATGGGAGTATTTTTGGAAACCAAATGAGTATTCTATTGTTATCATCTGTATGTATTACCAAGTGTTATACCAAGTAGGCTATTTTGTCAAGAACTTATAGCCTATCTGGTTTTACCTGCTGCCAGGTTCTTCACTGATTTCACCATACGCAGGAACGTGGCTTAATCTCCAGCAACTTGTCTTAAATTAGCACTAAGTATAGGCTAGAGTCTAGACCAGGGATGTCCAACCTGCGGCCCGCCTGAGATTTTTGTGCGGCCCGTTAGTCATTTTCACTCCAAAAGTATGCACTTTGTGTACCCATTTTTCTTGAAATTTAATAGGTTCTGCGGCCCATTGAATTATTTCAAGTGACAATGCGGCCCACTTTAATAAAAGGTTGGACATCCCTGGTCTAGACCATACATAAAAGGCTGCTTTTTGTCATAGGCCTAGTCATCGGCTTATTTTTCTGTATAATAACATACTGGGAGTTTGCAAAACCTATATCGGTGGTGCTGATGTCTGATGTGTAGCCTAACTATTCCGGCGACAGAAAAAGCTCCCTTTCTCAATGTCGTAATAGTGTCAATTTCAGCTTCCCTATAACCTACTTACTTCTGGAATACAACAGAATTTTGACAACTGTTAAACCGTGCAAGCACAAATTCAAAGTTAACTTTAGCAGTTCCCAGACTAGATCGGTTTGTTATCAAAAGAAGTCAATGAATCTATCACGTGACTTTGTTATTGTTTTGATTATTTTCAAATCAATGACGCAACAGATAAAATCAGATGACATCTTCACAATAGTTTATGTATTTTTAGACGATGTTTTTACGATGACGCTTTCAAATTGCTTTTTTCAATTTACTTGTATGGGTATGTAGGCCTATGTTTTTATATAATACGAGATAAACCCGTTTTTTTAAAAAAAAACAAGTAACTGCGTAAATTAAATGTAAAAATATTGCATATTTTTGTATTTAGTCAATAAAAGTCCACTAGTAAGATATGGTGCTTAGTAACCAAGTGTTTCTTAGCGGCCTACCAGTAGACTGATCGAGCCGTGTCCTTTATCGCAATAGCAGTTTTAACTGGGCACATCATCAAATTTCTTCCTGACGTCACCAATTGCCAGTTGTGCCAGTTACCACTGTTACCACTTGTACGCCAGTTTTTACTAACACCCGCCAATGAACAGGAAAAAGTTACAAAACCGAAAAGGCCTAAAACGTGCTCAACAGAAATAACGTTGATATTTGCTGGTAACAACTAGCACGACCAATAAACCTTTATACCAGTAGCTATGTATCTCACCAAACAACAAATAATTTCTCACATCAGCACAATGAACATGAAATATAATAACCTACGTTGGCTGGCTGCTGGCTAGACGCTGATGAATGGTTTGTGGTAGCCTATGCAGTTTCTAACTGCAATTTTGTATTGCCTAGCAATCGTTTCTAATGTAATGTCGGAAAACTGGAATGATCTGTTGGCAGAGGTGCCATTTTGTTTGTTATATTTGTAATCTTTACAAATTTTCTGTCTGAATACTAGCAAGTAGACGACCAAAGTACGGGTATTAACTTATATTTCGATATCTCTAGCACAAACAATGTGTCTATGTAAATGGTGTGTAAACTGGGTAGTCACAAAGGTTTTAACTGTGTCTGTATCAGGTCTAACAAGTGTGTTGATAAACTTTGGGCTATCTTTTGATGACAAACCACTAAACATAAACAAAAAAATTTAACAAAAGAAAAGGCTTAATACGTTTACTCAGAAATAAAGCTACACAAAGTACCCAGGACAACATAATAAATATAAAAATTACTTTCCAAGTAACCTTCAACTCAATTCAAACAAACCATAAACCATTTGCATCATGAACAAAACCAATAACACAGCCCTGGTCTGGTAGGATATTATTCTCTTTAAATCTTGTAAAACTTCTATTGACTTTCTACGGATGCCAATAAGCTATCCATTATTCCTTCATCGAACCTTACTTTTCTGAACAAATTTCTAACAATATCTAATCTATATTATTGTACAAAATCTCAACCCAGTGGTTCTCTCTAACTACAACACATATTTCTGCAATGTAGATATAAATTTGAAATTACATTATTAAATTTGGGTAATCTTAAACTGATCACTTTTGTTAAGAGTTTTAATGTAAAAATAGCGATGGTTGAAATTACCAGTACAATTCACATTTGACATTCAAACTTATGACATTTCATAATTGCGTTACACTTATCTCAAAGTGAAATAGAATAAAGCATAATCAAGCATATAGAAAAAGCATAGGCCTATATACCGACACGCAATGAACATCAACTAACCTGATGGCGACAGACCTTTCATGGAAAATGTGCTTCTTGTCTGCATGTTTGTTGACGACACTGGACCTCTGCCATGACAATCTTAAAGATGGACCAGTTAAAACATGTTACGCTAATACAATAACAGAACAAGTTTGCTATAAAGAAAGAAAACGATGTTTTGTTGTTGTAGAGTTGGCCAAAACATCAAGAATCAACGAATGTGTTCAGGAACTTTATTGATTTTAATTTATGAATCACCTACTTCTAAAGCAGATGTGTAATTGCTGAGCAACAGCAAATTATCAGCTAGTGCTTAAGATGACCAGTTTAATAAAGTGGACATACCTCGGAGCATATCTATTAACAAGCCACAAATGAATCGTCGAATGACTGACCACTTCTCATCAGCAAAAGCCTCGTTTGTAACAAAAATCTGAAATTCAGCCAGCGACATTTGGCTAATGAAGTACCAAGCCGTGAAACACTCTTGGAACATTTGATGTGAGAAGAAGTACTTCTGGTCGCCATCAAACACGCGTTGTGACAATCCACTATAAGCATGAAGTGCCACTATGATATCCTGGACATCATCAGTTGAAAGACCTTCTTCTTCCATTTCGGTTGGTGTAATGACAACCGTGGACTTTTTAGTGGCATTGTAAGCCAACCTGCTAATCTGCAATGCAATAAAGACACATTATGATGAATACTTTCAACAAGCTTTGAATGACCAGTTATAATCTGAAAACCTGCAGTATGAGCGCAGTGATATCAGAGTGCCGTGTGTTATCACTACGTCTCAGACCCTCCAAAACGGTAGCAAAGACACGAGTTGTTGTGGTGATTTCTCCAACACCTTTTGAAGGATTTAGAGAAGCTGCGATTACTAACTGAAGCAACAACGGATTGTAACACAATGAAAATACAACAGGAGCGTTTTGAGAAAGTTGAAACCACAAACTTTTAGCACGTGTACCAGTGTAAGCGTAAAATAGTGATTTCATGTTATCATAAGACAAATCACGAATAAAAATGGTACGGTTTGGTTGTAGGGAGTGGGGAAGATTAAGCATGCTATGAGGTCGTGAAGTAATTATGATTTTAACACCAGGAAGATATTTTTTATTAAAAAGGCCAGCAATGATATTTTGCACAGATTGTTTAATGTCATAAGTGCGTTTAGCAAACTTCTTCTTAAATGTGAAATCGGCCTGGTCCAGCCCGTCAAATACCAGTAGACACTGGCTTTGATTGTTTTTAACCCACTCAAATGCGTTTTTCCAGGTTTCCTCATCTAAATTAGGATAATTAATGTTAATTAGAATCTCTGGTAAAGTGAGCTTGTCATCATCGGGTAAATCCATAAAGTTGATGTGAAAGGTAGTGTACTCCTCAGTTTTCGCAAGACGCTTGGACAGGGTCGATTTCCCTGCACCGGGGTTCCCGATCACACCGGTGTAGCGTTTGTCTGACCTCACCATGTTATCGAAGTCAATACTTCTTTCATGTGATATACCCTTTAAGTCATCAGTAGATGGGATATATGTTTCTTGCTTAGGAACTGCTCCTCCTTGATAAAACGTCACTTCGGCAAGGTTTGGATGCACCACAGGAAAGTTTTGTGGTGGTACGTTGATGCCAGCTTGGGGCCGAAGATCAGCTTCTCGGTGTTTCTTTTGCTCCTGCCTGACTTTTTCAATGGCTTCTTGTTCTTTAATCCTTCTTTTAGTGTCCTTTCTATTTTCTGATAAATAACACAATAGAAGAAGTTTTAATGAACAATCAGCAACTACTTCGATAAAGCTGAAATAACATACAAAGTTCCAAGCATTGTTTCCTAAAACCAAACTTTGATTTAATATTGTGCAAATTGGCAAATCATTAGGTATAGCGATTTTAATACTAAGTAAAGTAGCGCTATTGTTCAACAGAAGTACCACTAAATGTTTCTGCGCAATTACCGATTACTTTTCGGCCGAGACCTAAGAAAACATGTTTCAACAGAAATGTCACTTAAATGGAGCTTTCTCGAAGCAAACTTTGGATGCATACTTGTGTTCTGGCCATGCAGTCAGCATAAATAGGGAAATCACATCGCTTTACTAGATCACTAAATCACTAGCTTCACTAGACATGGTTACATGGTTACATGGTTACATGGTTACATGGTTACATGGTTACATGGTTACATGGTTACATGGTTACATGGTTACATGGTTACATGGTTACATGGTTACATGGTTACATGGTTACATGGTTACATGGTTACATGGTTACATGGTTACATGGTTACATGGTTACATGGTTACATGGTTACATGGTTACATGGTTACATGGTTACATGGTTACATGGTTACATGGTTACATGGTTACATGGTTACATGGTTACATGGTTACATGGTTACATGGTTACATGGTTACATGGTTACATGGTTACATGGTTACATGGTTACATGGTTACATGGTTACATGGTTACATGGTTACATGGTTACATGGTTACATGGTTACATGGTTACATGGTTACATGGTTACATGGTTACATGGTTACATGGTTACATGGTTACATGGTTACATGGTTACATGGTTACATGGTTACATGGTTACATGGTTACATGGTTACATGGTTACATGGTTACATGGTTACATGGTTACATGGTTACATGGTTACATGGTTACATGGTTACATGGTTACATGGTTACATGGTTACATGGTTACATGGTTACATGGTTACATGGTTACATGGTTACATGGTTACATGGTTACATGGTTACATGGTTACATGGTTACATGGTTACATGGTTACATGGTTACATGGTTACATGGTTACATGGTTACATGGTTACATGGTTACATGGTTACATGGTTACATGGTTACATGGTTACATGGTTACATGGTTACATGGTTACATGGTTACATGGTTACATGGTTACATGGTTACATGGTTACATGGTTACATGGTTACATGGTTACATGGTTACATGGTTACATGGTTACATGGTTACATGGTTACATGGTTACATGGTTACATGGTTACATGGTTACATGGTTACATGGTTACATGGTTACATGGTTACATGGTTACATGGTTACATGGTTACATGGTTACATGGTTACATGGTTACATGGTTACATGGTTACATGGTTACATGGTTACATGGTTACATGGTTACATGGTTACATGGTTACATGGTTACATGGTTACATGGTTACATGGTTACATGGTTACATGGTTACATGGTTACATGGTTACATGGTTACATGGTTACATGGTTACATGGTTACATGGTTACATGGTTACATGGTTACATGGTTACATGGTTACATGGTTACATGGTTACATGGTTACATGGTTACATGGTTACATGGTTACATGGTTACATGGTTACATGGTTACATGGTTACATGGTTACATGGTTACATGGTTACATGGTTACATGGTTACATGGTTACATGGTTACATGGTTACATGGTTACATGGTTACATGGTTACATGGTTACATGGTTACATGGTTACATGGTTACATGGTTACATGGTTACATGGTTACATGGTTACATGGTTACATGGTTACATGGTTACATGGTTACATGGTTACATGGTTACATGGTTACATGGTTACATGGTTACATGGTTACATGGTTACATGGTTACATGGTTACATGGTTACATGGTTACATGGTTACATGGTTACATGGTTACATGGTTACATGGTTACATGGTTACATGGTTACATGGTTACATGGTTACATGGTTACATGGTTACATGGTTACATGGTTACATGGTTACATGGTTACATGGTTACATGGTTACATGGTTACATGGTTACATGGTTACATGGTTACATGGTTACATGGTTACATGGTTACATGGTTACATGGTTACATGGTTACATGGTTACATGGTTACATGGTTACATGGTTACATGGTTACATGGTTACATGGTTACATGGTTACATGGTTACATGGTTACATGGTTACATGGTTACATGGTTACATGGTTACATGGTTACATGGTTACATGGTTACATGGTTACATGGTTACATGGTTACATGGTTACATGGTTACATGGTTACATGGTTACATGGTTACATGGTTACATGGTTACATGGTTACATGGTTACATGGTTACATGGTTACATGGTTACATGGTTACATGGTTACATGGTTACATGGTTACATGGTTACATGGTTACATGGTTACATGGTTACATGGTTACATGGTTACATGGTTACATGGTTACATGGTTACATGGTTACATGGTTACATGGTTACATGGTTACATGGTTACATGGTTACATGGTTACATGGTTACATGGTTACATGGTTACATGGTTACATGGTTACATGGTTACATGGTTACATGGTTACATGGTTACATGGTTACATGGTTACATGGTTACATGGTTACATGGTTACATGGTTACATGGTTACATGGTTACATGGTTACATGGTTACATGGTTACATGGTTACATGGTTACATGGTTACATGGTTACATGGTTACATGGTTACATGGTTACATGGTTACATGGTTACATGGTTACATGGTTACATGGTTACATGGTTACATGGTTACATGGTTACATGGTTACATGGTTACATGGTTACATGGTTACATGGTTACATGGTTACATGGTTACATGGTTACATGGTTACATGGTTACATGGTTACATGGTTACATGGTTACATGGTTACATGGTTACATGGTTACATGGTTACATGGTTACATGGTTACATGGTTACATGGTTACATGGTTACATGGTTACATGGTTACATGGTTACATGGTTACATGGTTACATGGTTACATGGTTACATGGTTACATGGTTACATGGTTACATGGTTACATGGTTACATGGTTACATGGTTACATGGTTACATGGTTACATGGTTACATGGTTACATGGTTACATGGTTACATGGTTACATGGTTACATGGTTACATGGTTACATGGTTACATGGTTACATGGTTACATGGTTACATGGTTACATGGTTACATGGTTACATGGTTACATGGTTACATGGTTACATGGTTACATGGTTACATGGTTACATGGTTACATGGTTACATGGTTACATGGTTACATGGTTACATGGTTACATGGTTACATGGTTACATGGTTACATGGTTACATGGTTACATGGTTACATGGTTACATGGTTACATGGTTACATGGTTACATGGTTACATGGTTACATGGTTACATGGTTACATGGTTACATGGTTACATGGTTACATGGTTACATGGTTACATGGTTACATGGTTACATGGTTACATGGTTACATGGTTACATGGTTACATGGTTACATGGTTACATGGTTACATGGTTACATGGTTACATGGTTACATGGTTACATGGTTACATGGTTACATGGTTACATGGTTACATGGTTACATGGTTACATGGTTACATGGTTACATGGTTACATGGTTACATGGTTACATGGTTACATGGTTACATGGTTACATGGTTACATGGTTACATGGTTACATGGTTACATGGTTACATGGTTACATGGTTACATGGTTACATGGTTACATGGTTACATGGTTACATGGTTACATGGTTACATGGTTACATGGTTACATGGTTACATGGTTACATGGTTACATGGTTACATGGTTACATGGTTACATGGTTACATGGTTACATGGTTACATGGTTACATGGTTACATGGTTACATGGTTACATGGTTACATGGTTACATGGTTACATGGTTACATGGTTACATGGTTACATGGTTACATGGTTACATGGTTACATGGTTACATGGTTACATGGTTACATGGTTACATGGTTACATGGTTACATGGTTACATGGTTACATGGTTACATGGTTACATGGTTACATGGTTACATGGTTACATGGTTACATGGTTACATGGTTACATGGTTACATGGTTACATGGTTACATGGTTACATGGTTACATGGTTACATGGTTACATGGTTACATGGTTACATGGTTACATGGTTACATGGTTACATGGTTACATGGTTACATGGTTACATGGTTACATGGTTACATGGTTACATGGTTACATGGTTACATGGTTACATGGTTACATGGTTACATGGTTACATGGTTACATGGTTACATGGTTACATGGTTACATGGTTACATGGTTACATGGTTACATGGTTACATGGTTACATGGTTACATGGTTACATGGTTACATGGTTACATGGTTACATGGTTACATGGTTACATGGTTACATGGTTACATGGTTACATGGTTACATGGTTACATGGTTACATGGTTACATGGTTACATGGTTACATGGTTACATGGTTACATGGTTACATGGTTACATGGTTACATGGTTACATGGTTCACATGGTTCACATGGTTCACATGGTTCACATGGTTCACATGGTTCACATGGTTCACATGGTTCACATGGTTCACATGGTTCACATGGTTCACATGGTTCACATGGTTCACATGGTTCACATGGTTCACATGGTTCACATGGTTCACATGGTTCACATGGTTCACATGGTTCACATGGTTCACATGGTTCACATGGTTCACATGGTTCACATGGTTCACATGGTTAGATGGTTACATGGTTACATGGTTACATGGTTACATGGTTAGATGGTTAGATGGTTAGATGGTTAGATGGTTAGATGGTTAGATGGTTAGATGGTTAGATGGTTAGATGGTTAGATGGTTAGATGGTTAGATGGTTAGATGGTTAGATGGTTAGATGGTTAGATGGTTAGATGGTTAGATGGTTAGATGGTTAGATGGTTAGATGGTTAGATGGTTAGATGGTTAGATGGTTAGATGGTTAGATGGTTAGATGGTTAGATGGTTAGATGGTTAGATGGTTAGATGGTTAGATGGTTAGATGGTTAGATGGTTAGATGGTTAGATGGTTAGATGGTTAGATGGTTAGATGGTTAGATGGTTAGATGGTTAGATGGTTAGATGGTGACGGTGCGGTTAGAGCGCTTGACTCGTTGTACTTTAACCAGTGTTCGATACCCATTGCACTTTCGTTGTAATGCCCTTGCATTTGTTTTTCTGTCTACAGTATTTGAAAAAAAGCAGATTCACACAGAACTTTGGCAGAGTTTGACCTGAGTGATATTATGAAGTCTACTTATAAGCTTAACTCGTGTAAAATTTTTAAACCGATGTATAAAGAATACTTTAAAAAGGTGCAATGTTGCACACTTCCAAAACATACCTGCAGATGAGGTCGTTGGTATACTGGCAACTGAGGGGCTGGTACTTGGTGCTGCAGTTTGTGAAGTTGATGCTGGAACTAGTTGTTTAGGTTGCGTAAAACCGGTTTGCTCTAAGAAATGAACACAGTTTAAAAAGCATGAAGCTTTAGTTGCAAGCAAAAAATAATAACTTGCAAATAAAATTCATATAAATTTAAACATGTTCATGAAAATTTTCAAATATATCAGATGTTGTCAAGATGGACAATTACAAGCCAAAACAAACTCAGCACACAACAATGATGACTGTAACAATGGTATGAGCGTCTCAGATCATTTAGCAAATTGCTTCTTAAACAATGTCTGCGAGTGGTGTATGGGGTATTTATTCATCAACAACCACGTTGCATTTTAACATACGCTTGAAAGTTATGCCCCACATCCCCACAAAACAGAATTAACAGATGTGTAAAATCCAATCATGTCCCAAACAAGAGCAAGGACTTTTAATTTTAGTTAATAAATAAGCAAACATCCATAAGTTAATTTACCTAATACACCACTCATTTTTTTTTCTGCACGACATATTGTTGGTTGTTTGGCAACGTTTCCTGAATCTGCAATAAAACAGAGATTAAAGTGTCTAAATTAATGTTACTGAAACCAGTTTAATGAAAATAGAAATAAGATGTTTGCAAAAGTAAAACATATACAAAAACATTAAACTGTATTTTTAAGATAGTATTTAATTGTACAGTATTGCATTTTCTAAAAAGAAAAGTGTTGTATTTGAATAAGATTCAAACAGAAATTGAACGTATCGAATATACACCTTGTGTTTCGAATTTTAATTAACTATAGAATTTGTAATTTAAGTAAAGAAAGCATAATCAATACAAACAGTATTCATTGCTTTTGGTCTATAATCTAATCATTACTTGTAAAAGGTATCTCAGTGTTCAAAGCATTGGATTGATTGGTCACTTCTGAAATGTCTGTGTGTGGCTCAACCTGTGGATTTCCTTTGATCGTTTGCTTTGGTTGGGTCACATCAGATGGATCTAGAGATGACCACGTGAACAGGTGTATTACCATCACGTGTAACAAAAACCACTGACGTATATTTAATTAATACACATTATAAGTAGGCCTATAGTTAGCAAGTGGTTACATTCAGTTGCTTGCTAAACTATTTCAATTGCCAACGAAAGTTTTAAACTGGTGATCAAAATTTGTTTTACTTTGTCAAGATATAAATTACAGACGGATATAAATGTAGAACATGACAAAGGTGATAGAACAAAAATTATTATTTCTTATACAGTGTTTGCAGCTGTTGCATGGAGTGTTTTACATCATCAGAAACCAGCTTTGCATTGAAACTAATACTTAAAGTTAAGCCTTGCAAAACTCACAAATTAAGATGAACAATTTGTGTAAAATAGAATGAGTGAACAAGAGCACGGGGCAAGCTGGTGCACCAAATTGTTCAAACAAGAGCAAGGGCTCTTGATTTTAGTTAATAAATAAGCAAACATCCATAAGTTAATTTACCTAATACCCCGCTTGTGTTCGTTTATGCACGAAAGTGCGCTGTGTTCCAAAAGTAGAAATTAATGAATGTATTCACAAATCAAGCAAATACAGAGACATTAAACTTTACTATACTTCGAAGGTAGTTTGTTATTGCACAGTATTACATTTCTTGCAGACAAAAGCGATATTATTAGAGAAGCGATTTCAATTAGCTTTGAACAAACGTTAACACATCTATTACACCTTGTGGTTGGGTGTTTAATTGGGGAGGATCAAAGGGATTATTTGCCGAATCCTGCTGCTCAATGCTTGGTTGAGATCTTTTTGCAGAATCTATAAAACATCTTTTAAACTCAAGGAAAGAAAAACAATGTGATACCATAATGAAAGACAAGAAGAATTTTACAAGGAAAAATTGCACGGTATTATAATGTTTACCTAAAGGATTTGTTTGTTTCACTTTAACTCGTGTTGGTGTTATATTTTTAGAATCCCTGATGTCCATTTGACTATATTCTCTGTTGTCTTGGTATCGTCTTTCATCGCGGAGATTAAATTGAGGAGCATTGATGATCATAACTGATCCTGCGTATCGCAGTTAAAAGCAAAGACAGTCATTTGTAAAAAAAACAGTAAAATTATAAAAAAAAATCATATTAGAAAAAATATAAATAGTAAACACACTCTACCCTAAATGTTTAACGACAATTGCGTGCCTACTTATTCAGCAAATTAGTTTTAATAAAACTTACTCGCTCTGCTTTCAGCCATTTTTCTTGCAAGCTCAATCAATCCTGGATCGATTCTACTTACAACACCCTGAGAAGCTTCAGCATTTTCCATTGTTTGCAAGACTTGATTTCCTGCATCTGCAGAATCTGGATCTCAAGCAAAGGAAAAATAAAACAAAATTCTTTTTTCATCCAATTTAAAGGAAAACATCAAAGGTTCCTATTATTAATTACAGCAAAGTACAAAAACATAATCTTTTTGATCTCAGATTACTCACCATGAGGCATCCCCGCTTGTATTGCAACAGCACGTGATGTTCCAGGTTGTTCATCACTTTCACCTGATGAGCTCTCTTCATTGTCATCAGGTTGTACAAGTTGAAGTTTATCTTCGGTCAATCTTTGCTCTTCTGGCTTCGACATACTTCAATGTTGCAGTAATTATCTCAGCTTATGTTTTATACCTGTTCAAAATTGTTGACAACGTAAAAGTTGTCCAAAAAATAAAAAACACGTAAGCAGAATGTTTACGAAAAGAAAATAACCGGAAAATGTAAACTGTTGTAATAGATGTCCAGATCACATTGTTTTACACATCCTGACTCAGGATGGCCTTCTACAGTATCTGCCAGAATTGAATTCCAGAGCTGTTTTTTGTTCAAGCCAGAATTCCTGGAGCAGCCTGGTTGTCGTTGCCTGGCAGCCGTCAGAGTTCTTAAAGCAGTGTTGTTTCCAACCGAAAATCTTGTAGCAACTTCATGCCCACCTATAAGTTGTGTTCCGGTGAAGCCTGAAACAAAACCATTGCCAACGGAAATTCAAAGTCGCTTCTTCTCTGCCGGATTTCAAAAATTGCCTCATTGCCACTGGAGTACAAGAGCTGTTTCATTGCCTTCGGAGTTTCAGTGCCGCCGCGTTGCTGCCGGCATTCGAGAGCCGCTACCCAGCCGTCAGAGTTGCAGAACAATCTTCTTGCCGCCGGAGACCTGGAGATTCCTCGTTCTCGCCGGATTTCCAGAGCAATTTCTTTTCCGCCGTAGAATTCCAGCCGTTTCTTTGCCGCAGAAGTTCGAGAGCCGCTTTCTTTTGCCGAATTTCCGCAGCCACTTTACTGCCGCCAGAGTTCCAGAGACAACTTCTTGCCGCCAGAGTTCAAAAGCCGCCTTTTTGTGCCTTGGAGTCTCTTTAAAGCCACGTCATTGATGTTGAAACTTACTACGAAGCCATGACAGAACCACGGCTAGAATTAAGATTTTTCATTTGATCTGTGTAATTAGCTTGGCTGTGGGGAGTAAAACTATAACCACGAGATGGCTCCCCTGCCTAACAAATTCACGTTTGTGGACAAACCACTGTTAAAGGGAAAGGCTCAGGGAATGCTGCGCTGTAATTATGACGTTTGTTATTGTCTTGTCCTTCAATTTTTCTATTGCACTGACTTAGTTAAGTGGTATTACGGCTGCAAGTAGCCACGAATTAAACTATTCCCTTTTGTCGTTGGTTAATTTGGTATTGATCAATTTAATCATTTCCTGTTTCAAAAAAAACCAGTTTTATATTAACATCTCTATATAAGTCGACAGAGTGGGGAGGCTACGTACAGGGACGGGGCTATGAAGTACGTTTGATGAGCTAATATTCATACACAAGGAGGAGAAATTGCCAGCAGAGTTGGGTTCAGGGGCAGTCTCGTTTCCGACGAATATCCAAGCGCATCCCTGTGGACAACGGAAATAAGCTCGTTTCCGGCGGATTTCGGAGCGATTTCTTTGCCGCCAGAGTCCCCGAGCCGCCTCGTTGCTGCCGGGATTCCAGATCCGAGAAACAAAGAAACAACTAAAATCAACATTTTTGCGCTAAAAAGGGGAAAGTGTCCTGGGCGAGAAAAGCCATGAGCGCCAAGCTTGTTTGCTTACGTTGATATATGGCGGGTTATCTCCTGGATACTTTATTGCGTCCTGGCACCTTATTACGCTGAGCAAACAACGCTTGCTGATAACTCGGCAATATAACTTACACTTCTCATTGCTTTCGTGTTCAGTAAAAATAAGATATAAATTTTTATCTCTTCAGTTAATACGACATCCTATTTTGCAATCAATGCATTTAAAATCTCATTTACTTAAGTGAATCAAAAGACATCCTTGCATTTCGATCACCGCTAGATGGAGAGATGGAGCAATGACACAAACTTTTGAATTTGTCAGCCAAGCCCGTCAAAGTAGCAACATAGCCTGGTGTCCGTAGAAACCGTGAGTTTTGTGACTAATCGTTTATCTTTCGTTTGTTGCTGTTCCTGGATGCCATCGGACATGATTCGAGACAAGAAATCGAAGGCAAAGACAAGAGTATCAATGAACTTTGATTCATCACTCATCCTAGGCTACAAACAGCGTTGAGCTTTCCCACGAGCTGCGATCAGATTTAGTCGAAATTGTCCAATTGCCAATTGTGCTCAAGTACTAACGTGGTTTATTTCAGCGGCCTATGCAATTACATATACATGTATGACGATTATACGTGCTGCTTCCCCCGACATCACGTCTGTGCGCTTCGCGTCTATTTGAATTTGCCCAACTTCAACCCGCAAGTGTACGGCAGATGTCATCCCAGAGAAGCTTGACTGACGGGATTCAGCTTAGCAAGGTTAAGAACCAATGATATAATACAGGTTGGTGCTAAATTCCAATGCTAAGTTAAGCTAAAATATGATCGGTTTTTTTATATTTTTAATCTGTTAGCGCGTTACGCGAGTTATATAAAGACGGTTCTACAATTCTAGCCCCGAGATGACTCTCCTGTCTAACTATTATACGTTTGAGGACAAATCGTTTTAAGGAGGAAACTAAAACAAAACAATACATTAATGCCATGAATAATTAATTAATATAATAAAAATAAATGATTGCTTGATTCGAACACAAACAGCATATACGCCTCTGTATACGGCTAAAAGAGAAACTGTTTAATATGAACTCGAGACTTAAACAAATTCTGAGCAAAAAGTCGCATCGAAGGCGCAGATCTAAAAATATCTTTTCAAGATTTTCTTTCAAGTCTCGAAATAAACTTTCGTTCCAGTGAACGCGTGAAAGAATCTCTAAAGCTTGAGCTTTGTGGCCAAAAATTTTCAACGAAATATTTTCTCGACCGACGTAACCACTTTGTCACAAGACAACCAGCTAAGCGTAAAGTATCTGAATATTTTGCACGAAACAGATTTATTATTGTTGAGCAAACTTTTAAGCATTTGATGCGCAGTTTAACTTCTTTGTGCAATTTGTAGTAAAAGTTTTTGTCCTACATATACGCCCATTAACATTTTGCTGCATTCACACTGATCATAATATTAGCAGTGTCTTTCACAGGCATAATTGAGTGCGTGGACAGAACTTGCGTATACCTGGTTTGTGCTTCTGCGGTATTTACAAATCTACTATGTGTAAGCGCATAAGCAAACAAATAATAGATCGTTGCATGGTTAAGATAACAATTTAATTTAGCAATAGCGACAAGTGCCTTACATAATAGAATCTGAATTACAGCCCACCATTTATAACATACTGAAGCAATTTACTGTCCTTTAAATGTAAATTGTAGCATGAAACAAAAAGTTTTTTTTTTAAAGACGATTATGTGACAGCAACTTTCAACTTTGATCGCAGCCATCTTCCACTTTACAGTCACGAGAATTGAATGGAAATAAGTCAGTCGCGCAATATTTAAAACTTTTCGCATTCCAGCTAAATATTACGACCTTATTTGGAAACGCATCAGTTAATCTCAGTCAGCAAAATAAAGGTTCTAATCCAGCCGGGTTTTTGCGGATTTTTGCTTAGCAAATCTTTTTCGCAACAAATCGTTTCCGACTTTCAGCAAAGTGACGTCACTCAACCCTCTGCCAAGTCAAGCGTAAGACATTTCAACATCTCGCACGACTCAGGATAATCTCAGGTCAACAGTCAATTAAACATTGCACAGTTTGGCAGCGATTCTATCGATTCGGCCCCATATCAAGTGCACCGCTGGGTTAATGATGAAAAAATAGTGACGTAATAATCTCAGAAGGTCTATCCGGGTTTGGTATTTTTGCCGACTCAAAAAGTGGAAGATACAGATTCAGAGCTTTATATAAATGAACGCCAGCTGTGGTGTTTAGTGTTAAATTATCCGCAACAAATTATCTCTTGATATTTTGCATCAACCATCGCTTGACCAATGACGTCATGTGACAGCGTCAAATTGCAGTCGACATATTTGACGTGACTTAACATGGCAGAATGAAACGGCTTCAAGCCACATTCGTGAAGGAAATACCTCTTATATAGGAGCGTAACAATTGACAGAACCGCACATCGCGTGCTCAGGTTTTATCTGATAAAAGATGGAGGACTCACCTAACCACCATGCAGTCTATCAAATTACAACTGAAGCGAAAATTTTAGCCAAGTGCTGTAGAATGTGGCCTCATATGTTTATATTTTAACAGTTTTTAAGATTTCGGGCAAAACAAAAATATGTCGTCATAATACTATGACGTATCAATGCAATAATATGGAACTTGGTGGTGATCAACCATATTCAAGGAGGGTAAATTTTTGCTTTAAAAATACTTGATTTTTGTTTCTTCCCCAGACGTTTCTTGTAAGCGTTCAACAAAATATTTTCGCCGGTTCAAATCGTCTCTGGAATTTCAACGATGACGTACCCATACTTCGTCACAAGCAAACAAGTCAAGCGTCAAGCAGCCGGATAATTTGCACGGAACCGATTCACAGCAGCCAAGCACTTGTCTAAGCATTTGATGCAAAGTTAAGTTTGTTGGTTGGTAACTCTACGTCATACACCTCTGCTTATTCACATATAATAACATCACTGTAATAACAATAATGTCTATATAGCGACATGTTTCGGCAAAATTGTCGTTTAAAAAGTTAAACATATATCGCACAGAGATAATAGTTCTAAGAGTATATTCTACCGGGCGAAAAATAGAGCAACAAACTTCAAGTTTAAAAACAGCCCTATTGCGGTAATAACGACAGATCCTTTTCGAAGATTCAATGCTGAAGAAATTAAATCACTCACCACAACTTGGTCGCACTTGCAATGAAGTCGAATTTTCCGGAGTCGCCAACAGAAGGAGAATAATAAAGTAGTGACTGACGTATTCTGCTACATTACTTCTAACATAATTCTAGAAACTAATTCACTGCTAATTTATGTAATGAACTACTCATATACACTTCGTGAGCACGCACAGTGGCTGTTGTTAAAAATTCTTGTCCGCCTAAATACGTTAGAAACCTAAATAGTAGTCAGTGGAATGCGTTTCCAAATATTAAACAAATTTCTGGCGAAACTTTTGGTTAAATACTTTCAAAATAATTGAAGTGAAGAAGGCGCCAACCCAAACGCTTCGCTTGATTTATCACGCCGACATGGATTGTCTGCTGGCATAGATTGTCTGCTGGCTCAACTCAGATTATTATTTTTATTGAGGCGCTTTACGTCATCACGTCGAGCGTCGAGCACAGTCCCAGCAAATAGCATTATGGTAAAAAAGTAAGTTGTATGAAGTGCAAAGGATTAAACAATTAAACGGCAATAGCTGTTACGTAATGCTCGATGACGTAATTATGACCTTGACAATATGCTCGCGATATTCCACCTTCGCTTGCACTCAACTTTAACAAGGGATGGGCAGCTTTGATTTAAAAAGTTATCTTACGCCTACTAGTGGCAAATATCAAATTATCTTGCACTCGCATGATGTCGCTTTTCTGTTCACCATCCTTCAATCATGTTTGACCGGGTTTTAATCAGCATTTGTGACGAAACAAACGATACATTTTGAAATATTTTGTGAAGCAAAATGGTCAAAACCTTCGTAATATCTCTCTCATCCGCGTAACACCGGTTCCTACATCGCCGCTTTTTCATCTTCCAAGATTATCAAATATTTCATCACAAACTGGTTGTAAGTGGGTACACGGAGAATCCCCCTTACCTTCAGCTCCATAGGGTTGGAAAACTCCTTTCGCTCAACACTGACAAGGTTAAGTTTTTTCGAAAGGAAATCTTCTTCAGACCAGACATGCATCACCACGCAAAGAAGAAGGTCGGTTGCAGCTATACACGCATACTGTGCATACATAGAATACTTGTGCGCATGCGCAACATGTTCCAGCTGTTCTCTGGACTTCCGCTTTGCTTTAAAAACTTTCAGGCTGTTTCCGTCTTTCAAAGTCATATTTATCGCCACTGATTCGATGAGTTTTGTCACGTGTACGTTACTTTGTCCTATTTCATCGATTTATTCTGGCTAATCTAGGCAAATATTTATGAATCAAAACAACTTTTATTACATAATAATAGGTAATGTTAAAACGTAATGTTATCTAACAATATTACTCTTTGCTTTGTATAGAACAATAATTATTACAAAAACCACAGAAACCAACCATTGTTTTGCTTCGTGTACAAGAGATTACTTAACACCAGCGCAGCAAATAATATAAGATGTTCACATGAAAGCCAGGAATAATTGTAGCGCACTAGCGCCAACATGCGGTAGAAATAAAGGCGGCCAGATCGGTTGATGTTTCAGAATAAGGCGCAAGGCGGTCAAATGAGGTGATAAAAATTGCGTATTTGTGTGGTTAGACGGGTAGGTGTGGGCCGCGACCTCGGGTAGATACAAACTCGCCATTAAACATATTTTTATCTTGTGGGCCGTGTATAAACGGTATCTACTGTAAGTTATCTGCCTCTGATTTCAAAAATGGATTCTTAGAAAAGATGCTGGCTCGAAACTTTCCTGCGTCGTTCCCCGCATCAGGCTTGTGTGTGGAGTAAGGACGAGATTGCGATCTCTCCAATGCTGGGCTGCAAGGTCACTCACAAGTAGTCGAGAAGCTTCAACAACACGCATCAGGTCGCATGGAGCTGGATTTTGTGTCTGGCTGGTGTTGGAATAAGCTGCATTTCGCTTTCAGTGAATTATCTCGCAAAATTGTTTCAAAATTAAAACTTGTAGAAGCAGTGCTGAGGCTGATGCACGTGACAAGGTTTGAAAGGGCGACAGCCAATAATACGACCAGATGTCATTTGAAACTACACCGCGGTTATTTTGCGAGTGACGAAAAAAATATTATCTACGAGTGCATCAAAATGTGGCTTAAAAACGTAAAGTTTTGAAAAAATTCAGTAACTTTAAAAAATCAAAACGATTGCTAGAACAAGAGTTTAATAAACGACACTGACAGCGTAAAGTTGTTTCAAAAGAGAATCTTCCTCAAAACCCCGTCTCCGCCAGTGGAGAAGCTGCATGGAGGTTCTTGAGGACGACCGGATATCTGGATATCTGATAGTCGGGGTCGAGTATGGACCACTTGGGTATGTTGACGGGAATAGGGAGGAGGCAGCCCTGGTTAAGCGGGATGTCGTAGCCCACCATGCACCTGAGAGAGTAGATGATGGCAGATTTGCTGATCGCTCTCGGCGCGTTCAACTTGTTTAACACCATAGGGGATGTCCCTTCGAAATCGAATGTCGCGCTGCTCGATATGAGCTCCTGGACCAGGTGGATACCCTAAACAGAAAGCTTCGTTGAAATGTCTGTGATTGATACAGTTGTGACGTCACAAAGACACTTACCTTTTGGTTAGCGGCAACTAGCGCTCTCAAGTCGGCCAGGTTGCCATGGAGATTGTGGGTCCGGCTGCAACTAGTGAATTCTCCTGGGAGCACGAGAAACGCTGTTACTTCTGTGAGGTAACAAGTAAAAACAAGTTCAATAGGGTTTAAAGCAGTGGTTCCCAACCTGGGGTCCGTGGGTGTCTTGGTTGCATGTAGGCTACTTTATTTCTCTATTGTTTGTGCAACGAAAGAAGAGAATCATAAACATTTTAAGACACTATTTCATTGAAATTTGCAGCAGCTCCCAAGTATATCCGATATTACAGTAAATATCCCTCAATAGTAGGTTATGCATTAAATAACAAGACATTTTCTGATAGAATTCTTGGCAAATTTTAGGTACGGGTCCGCAGGCTTGAAAATTTATTTAAAGGGGTACGCGACTAAAAAAACATTGGGAACCACTGGTTTAAAGGTAATTCTGACTCATTAGAAAATCAGAAACCAATTCGTCATTTCACACAACAACTACCATGAAACTTTTCAGCATCATATGATACGAGAAAGCACATCATTCACAACATTATCACATAAATCCCAATCACATCCCAGCATAAATCGCAACCTTATCAAAATGTTTCAGTAGCGGTTTGTTAACACAAACACCGTTGCTATACATTTATGAAATTTTTGAACATCATATGATAAACTTTGTGATCAGATCTATAACATTTATCACATCACCAAGCAAATCACATGATCATACTCACGAGAGTAAACAGGAAGATGAACTCCTTCAGCACATGGATGATTGGAGACGATGCAATCTCCTTCATTGATCTCTATCGCCCACATCAGGTACTGCACGCCATCCAACATGGCCCCTAGGTGGCTTGGGATGTGAGGAGCGTTGGAAACAAGACGACCATCGGGTCCGAAAAGAGCGCACGAGAAGTCAAGTCGTTCCTGTCGATTCATGTAATATTACACATAAAATACTGAGTGTTCTAATGACACACAATGATCATAATAGAACTACACCTACTCAGCTATCAAGAACATATTTACACAAGTATGTCTTGCAATATACAAAGACTATACAGGACTTTTAACGACTGAAGCACAGATAAAATGTCAAGGGCTGAGAAATCTTGTATAATAAAATAATAAATACATTATATTATATTATTATATTATTTATTATATATATTATATAATATAATACAATAAATTCGCAGAAATTAGACCAAACAAATAAAAGCACTGTTGGACGATTATCTAGACCAGTGATGTATAAATAACAAACATGTTAAAATATGACGAGTTCAAGCCAGACAAATACCTTAATGTTAGTGGATATTGCTGTCCGTTGTAGAATCCTACCCATCTGTTCTGCAATGCTCGTGAACCTTTGATGTCAAATGTCAGAGGTTATAATACAGTGAGACCTCGTTAATCCGGACCACTTCGTTTCGTCAAAAAATGTTGGTTTAGCGGGTTATCCGGATTATCGGAAAGTAAAAAATCAATCAATCTTGCAAATGCAGTACCGTGTACAAAACGCAGTATGCACCTTACTCCAATTCTAAGTACCGACTTTCTGGCTGGACAGCAACTAAAATAAAATTATATTTTTTGTATGATCCGACCCAGTGTCGAACCCCAGAACCACCGTATTTAAGACGAATGCTGTAAACCAGAAGTGACGAACATGCGGTCGCAAATCGGTTTGACAACCGCTCTTGCATGGCGAAGCATTCCGGCGGGACCAGCAGTCTTGAACTATCTTTGACCTGTTTCCAATCTTTACGCAATGCGATATCAAAAGCTGATAGCACGATTGAGTTGCAGTAGTATGTCTTCAATAGATTGCCGCACTCAACCGATGTAATGTACGTATTTTTTTTGCGACCGCGGAAGCGTTGTTTGTTACTGTTGATGAACAATTTATTTTTTCATTTCTAAAATACTGTACAGTATTTCATAGTAGGCTATGACTAAAAAGCTGTGCGGCTAAAATTTTTTACAAAGCGCAATGCTGTACAGTACTGTACTTTTGAATCAATAAAGACCGCAACGTTATTATGCGTAGATTAATTATCGGCTATTGTTTCGTCAACTAACTACCCAGTGTATTAGGACAATCGTGAATCATTTTCGCTTAACTGTTAATAATCCGGTTTATCGAATTTTATTGCTATTGAATTAGCACATTTGTTCCAAAACTTTGGTGTCGGAGTCGGACAGCGGAGTTTCCGGATTAAAGGGGTAAAATGCATAGGAAGAAATCCGTTCCCGGCAGTTTTGTGTCGGATAGCGAGGATTCCGGTTGTTCGGGGTCCAGATTAACGAGGTCCCACTGTATATTGATAAGACCAGTGATCGCAGTCTAGCACACACACAATAAAAGTTAATCGGGAATGACAAATAACCTAACCTCACTTGCAACTACCCCCATAATCATTGCATGCATTTGATATTCAATTTCCCAGTTATTGTCATTTGGGTAAATTGTCAGTCATAAAAATCGCTTCGAAAAATTCAGTCCACAAAATAACACCTATATATTTAAAATAACGGAGAATGACAAAGAACCCAGCCGCACCTTACAAATACCCCAATGGTCATTGCATGCATTTGATATTCAATTTTCCAGTTATTGTCAGTTATAAACTTGCTTCCAAAAACTGTATCTACGAAATAACACTGACCTGTGTGAAAATATAGAGAGTTGGATGGCGTCCAATTCCTTGCCAATATGCTTCGACTTTCCCTTCCCTATCATGATGGTCACGTCACCTGAATAAGCGAAATTTTTGCAAAATTGTAATTTCTAATCACGGCATGCTACAATGATGTTGTCAACCTATCATGTAAGAAAAAGACTACCCTCATCGAACTCTAAGTGATGTCACCATGATGTCATAACGCAATACCTTTCTTAGTCATCTCTGCCTTGCAGTCGGGTTCGACCAAGATTGTGCTATTCTTGTCGATGATGATCGCTGGACGGTGAATCACGTGACCATATGACAGGTCCTCCATGAGATGGACGCTAATGTCGAGATGACCTCCATCGAAATAACTTGACATCACCTGCACAACACATGCTTTATTATGACATCACTTATTGTAATAAACAGTCAATGCATGCAATTGACAACATGCATTTGCTCAACATGCTGCATTCAACATTCAACATTCAACATGCTGCATACTTAGGGTGTGTAAATTTTGCCATTTTAATTAACGTTTAGTGACAGTAGTAGCATGAACTACGACCAAGATACCATATGCAGCATGTAATCTTCACAATTTCTTTATAAGTTACCTCAGATTGATGAAATTATGCACGGTTTGTGATTTAAGTATTTGTAATAAGACGATACCACAACATACACATAGGTGCAGCAAATAAAAATTTAGCATTGATATTTAACAACACTTTACATCATCACTAGGGCAACCAAAAGTCAACATGGTCAATTTTTTTACCTGCTCAGAATGCTATGAAACAAGCACAAAACAAATTTCAGCTTTGTACGACGTGTGGTATAGAAGTTATTAGGTCAGATAAAGTCAAAATGTTATGTTAGGTCAAAATACGGTCAAATTGTCTTTTTTTAGGTCAAAATCTATTAAACTTGTAATTTTGTAACCATTTTGTAATATTATTCTTCCGTTTTTCTCTTTTCTTGTACAGCAAACAATTCCAGTCCCGCAAATTTTACTTAGAACCAAAGCCACAAAGAGAGGGAAGGCTTTTCAGCGCGTTTGGTGACGTCACCATGTGACGGCATTGCATTTGAAACTGCAAGCTGTCAATCTTAAGACGCAGAAACGAAAAAAAGTCAACACTAGAAAAGCATTTTGTCATTTTTAAATGCAGCTTTAGATTAGAAAGTTGCTGTAGACAGTGTAGAGACTATCAGTATAGCGTTTTTCAAAATAAGGTCAAAACTTAAACTTTTTAGGTCAAAATAAGGTCAGAATTTAAAATTTTTAGGTCAAAAAACTGGTTGCCCTAATCATCATAAATCATATGGTTACCTGTCGTACAACATTTGCTCTGGCAACAACCTCCCCAGACACAGATGGCGTCACAGTTAACACAAGGACATAACTTACGTAATCTTATTAATATTTATCTAGCTTGTGCATGCATGCAACGTACATGCTCATATTGATACTGGATATATTAGCGGCACCATACCTCTCATGTTGTACCCAAATGCTATGTTGGTCTTCAAATGACGTCATAGCGTACCACATAACGCCACGTGCTGGACAATATTGCTCTACTTCCATCAAACCTGAGCATAGAGGAGTGTGAGATGTTATATTTTATATCAGAAGATGTAATCCCAGGATGGGCAACAGTTTTGAACTCATCGGTTGCTTTGGGTGTTGAGTTTGTACAGGCAGGCACAACCATATGCACAAATGATGTCATAATTAGTTTGAGTCCTCGCTTGTTTCTATTTCTAGCTACAACAGCATGAAACAAATAAACTACTATAATTACATACAGAAGTGAGGCCTACTTGAGCTCTAGTCAGACACTAGCTTAAGCGTATTTACTGTACTAAAACTAACGAAAAACTAGAAAATCAGTAAGGGGAAATTTGAGTTTTTTGGTTGGCTTTAATGGGAAAGCAGATCAAAACGGTTAAGAACCGCTGCTTTAAATCAAAGTAAAAAGTGATAATAAACTCATCTCTGATTAAGTATTTAAAACCATAGAAACTATAAAATAAGCAAAGACGAAAAATACAAAACCCACATTTAGCGTCACCAGTGGGTAGTAGCTTAATACAACTACATTGTCAACTGGAAACATCAGAGTTGATCAGCTTACGAGGTCAAATAATTTCAGTCTGGACTAATTTCCATTGTAAAGAAGATCTCTCCAACCCTTAGTGAGAGCAAGTGCCATTCTTTCACCTTTCCTCTCAAGGAGAGCATTTGTGGCGACCGTCGTTCAAATCCGGATGAGATCCGGATGAAATCCGGTAAGTTTGTAAAGCAACTTTTCTTCTCTTGTAAGTGTGCCGCGAGCTTTTTTAATTTTTCTAGTGTGATTTAGTTCTATTGCATAATCGGAACAAATTTTTTTCAGGTGTCTCTGTTAATAACACACAATGCCTAAGAAATGTAATGTGTATGGTTGTCGAGGCAATTACAGTCAGGAAGATACAGACTATCTAAAAAGTGCTATAGAGGAATTGAATAGCATGAGTTGTTCTGATTCGCCACATTTCCAGTTTATTTATGCTCAGTTACAGTTATGGTTCTGGTGATACCGAAGTTCTTGCAACACATGCTTTGGTGATTGAAGTTGTCTGCCATTTTAGTGGTCCTAGATATATACTACGCATTTACCCTGTTTAAAAACTTACTTCAGATCAACTCAAGAAAATTCTACTGGAAGCTCTAGTAGCGGTAAACAATGCTGGTGGTAGTATCATTTCTTGTGTAGGTGATAATTGCAATACAAATGTTGCAGTTTATGGTAAATTACATGGCCCTGGTAAAGTCTTCATTGACGCTATAAATTCTTGTTTTTGACTACATTCATTCTTTTAAAAATATAAGAAATAACTTCATAACGGAGGATGATAAGGAACTTTTTTTCACAAAAGATGGAAAGACATATATTGCACGATGGAAGGACATAGAAGCACTGTACAATGAAGATCGGAAAAACAGCATCCGTCTTACCAAGATCACATACACAGCTGTGTACCCAAAATCTTTGCACGGACAAAGCGTGCCTTTTGTATGCCAGATCTTCAATGACAAGACAGTTGCTGCTCTTTCAACTCTAAAGGATAAACTTGGCATTAACGAGGGCACCATCATTTTTGATGGAAATATGAGTCAAAATATGAGTTTTAAAATCACTCCGTTAACGTCAACTCCGTGCAAGTCTCATGATGTGCCTTACATCTTCAGCATTTGTATTGATGATGATTAATTTGACATCACAATTGCTGACACTGAAGACCTAGTGCAATCTAATAACAGTGTCAAACATAAATGTATTTTTCTAGGTGGTTATTTGGAACAAATATTGAGCTAATATCTTGCGTATCGAAGCTGAATATGACAACGACCATCGGATTAATTCGGAGTTTCTCACAAACTTAAATAGAGGTGGACTAAATGTACCTCTACTCTCAACAGTAAATTTCGTATACTCAGCTTATAAACTGTTTGGTAAGTGCAACTTGCATTGCTGCCGAGCTCATCTCAGCCATGCTCATCGAAACTCCAATGGTTGTAATTCAAGGAGCATGTCTTACTTTATCAAACATTCTTTTGAAAGCATTTGTGCTTGACAACAGTGACAAAGAAAGACAACTCGGCTGTTTGAGAAGAAAAGAAAAACTCTCTACTAAAAACTGAAGAAGTATCTTTAGTATGCCAACAAGTATTTTGATTACTCATTTCTACAAATTTCATTGCGATGAGTCCCTTGAAATAACATTGTTCTAGCAATTTTTACCTAAAAATGTTAAATATATATTGTAGAAAAATTAACTTTCAATTATCTTATTTCAAGAATAATTAAATTGTTCGTCTTAGTCATGTTTCTTTTGAACTATCCAGGCTAAACTGTCAATTTATAGATTTTAATTCAGTCACAGGGGAACATACTGTGTGTTTCAGTTGTTTAAGTGAGAAAATAAAGCAAAAATGCAATATTTTGAGTGATTTTGTGCTATTTTTATGTGATTTGACCTTTAAATGACCTTCAGATGACCTTGTAGAAGGTTAAAAGTATGAAAAAGTAATTCCTCACCCTTCAAAACCCCCCAAGAGACACCAGAATGAAGGTTTTACCATGTATTTGACACAAATTATGATGGGACCCAAGTTCCAACTTGGGACCCAAGTTCCAAACACCGAGCATAGAAGATACCAGTCCTTCTATTTAAGGTGTCTATGCCTACAGTACAACCTCTATGACATCACGACAATGCAGTTTGTAAACAATTTTGATTTGGTAAAAAATTTTGACTTTTTAAACAATTCCGACATTTTTTGACCTAACGCTGTAAATTTGACAAATTTTTGACTTTTTTTGACAAGTCAAAAAATAATCGCTCTTCTTATCACATTACCTCAAAGATGCACTGTAAAAAATCTTTTCTAATTAAAATTATAAGTCAGTGAGACAGTTGAGACTAATAGTTAGTCTTCCAACGAAAAGTATGGCTTATAGTTAGTCTCAATTGTCTCACTGACTTATAATTAGAAACGATTTTTTACAGTGTGGCTAGTAGGGGTACATATATAGGCCTATATATACAAATGACAAACAAATTAACCTTTTTTACATGCTAAAAGTGAAATCTGAATAACTACTTTATAGGACTACCTATCGTCCTATCAACAATTTCAAAAATCACCAAAAAATCCCTAAACTTCTCCCTAAAAGGGGCTAAAAGTTCCAATTTGGAACTAAATCCCTAAAAGTGAGAGCGCTGTTCGTGCAATGCCGTAAGTTTATGAACGTTTCCAGTAAATGCAAGGTTGAACAAGGTCGAAACAACTTAAAAGTACTCCTGTGTAAGTACAGTAGGCGGACATTTTTTACAAATTTCATTACCCAAATTACTTTCCTCGAAATTAAAAGAGGTTTCTTTTTAATAATCTTGGAATGCCAACGCGCACAAGTGCTACGATTGTTTGATTCACTTTTCAAATACAAATACGACATTTATGCTAACAATCACAACAAATATGTTCAAAATAACCTAAATTTAAGCTAAAATATATGGTTCCTAACTATATAATAACAAATGTTATGTACTTTGTTAGAACAAATTCAAACAGAAATAAAATCAAACAAACCCAATAAAATCAATTATTTGAGGAATTAAAAGTTTACTGTTCAACTTATAACATGAAAAACCTGTGGACTCACAAATACGTGAATATTTAATTTCAAACAGTTCATTTTGGCAATTTCGTAGCGCAAGTATTAAAGACCTCGTCCTCTGGAATCACTACATACTTTCTAACAAGAGACACGTACATAGTTTCACACAACATTACCAATTCTAGTCTCCCAAAATCAGGAAGACCATCTTGAACATATGTAGCAACAAAACACCGAATGTTATATTTGTGATAAATATATCAATTAATGTAATATAAAATTGTGTTCGACATAGAATTCTCATCTATCGAATCAGTGAAGCATAAAACCGCGTGACGTAATCTATTGCTTCCCTGTTACTGTGCGTGCATTACGAGTCATCAATCACTTATCAGTCGTATGTTCAACGCCGCAACATGTCTTTATGCTGTTGCTGTTACAATGTTTTATTTTGATTTATTCCTTCAATGAAGCTTCAATAAAATCAGAATATAAAGGTACAATTAATTAATTGTCGAGGTGTACAATTAATTCTAAGATTAAGAAAAGCGAAACAACGACCTGAGACTCATTCACTTCGAGGACATTAAACTATTCAACAGAGAAACATTGTAATTGAAGTGGTCGCCCTAACAGGCTAAGGAACAATAAACAATTATTTCATTACATATTATATACCGTAAATTTCTATCCATCGAATGTACGAACGATTGTGTGGCATGATGCTGAGAAAAGTCAGCACATCGGCAGAAAAGTTGTTAAACAGATGAACTTTTGGTCCCAGAGTATACTTGGACGCAAATAAATTTTCGTCTTGCAACAGCATACAGTGATGACGTTGGTGCTTTTCCGCCAAAAACTTTTGGTTGTTTTTTAATGAGGCTTTGCCAGTTAAAACTTGAAAAAAGAGTGCTCGCCTCAAACCGCATTCCCCATGTTCTTCCAGAGGAACGAAGGGTTTCTATAAATGTCTACGTTGGCACATGAGTCAGATAATGTTGTTTTGAGATGATGTTAATACTTGGAAACGCTATTTTAAATAGCTGGAAATAAGAAGAAAACAATAAAAGCAAATGAGATTCGGAGACTAAAGAATGTTGGTAATTTTCAGTAAAGCCAAAAAACACTGGTAAGTATCACAAAAACAATCAACAAACTCACGAAGCACAAAGGGCAGCATTCTTGCCAGTTTTAGCATTTTGGACGAGGACTGACAAAGTTTCTTCTCTTTTTTGATATGGCGAGACATTATCTGAGAAGTTATTTTTGCTGTCTCGAAATAACAGTTCGGAAAACTTGAAATCTCTTTAAATTAGCGTTGAAAGCGTTAGCTTATTTTTTCGTAGATAGAGTAGTTAAGCATAGGAAGCATAGCATAGCATAGTTAAGCATAGGAACAATAGCATGCGGCAAACATCCTTCCAGGACAATGTGCATTAAATGTTGAGGAGAAAAGTTAATTGGGTTAAAATACGATATATCGAATAAGGCTGTTCGTCTATTTACTTCACAGTGCCTTGAACTTTCTGTCAACTCCTTGCAGTGCTCTTCGTGCTTTGCGATATCTCTCAAGATAAAGTCTTCTTCCGATGTTTTTGTTTATTTCCTCCGTAGTTGTCAAGCAATAACGAAACTTCCTGAAGACGAAACCCACACCTTCTTTTATCCCCATTATTTGATGGGCTGCTGACCTGTCAGCTAGATCACCTGCCAACGATTTTTTGATTTCTAGAGATTCGTTATTTGAAGTAACGACCTCAAAACCTTTGCTACAGAAATCTCGCAACTCATCGTAAAACTTTTGCAAAACCACATCTATACCATACTTGATAATATCTGAAGTTTTTGCAATGGCTGGAAGATTAATCCCGAAATACTTTGATCGATGACTTGGTGATAGATTACAAAAAGATATGTAAAAAATCCAAGCTTGTGATCAATAGTTTTACTTCCTAGCGGATTGAAAAGCTGTACATCGTCATAGTAGAGTAAAACTTGCAGGGCGCCAGGGTAACTTGAACATAAAGGGTGCTGTTGAAATACTAAGCCAGATTCAAAATTGCTATAGCATCGATTCATACAAACTTCGTGGTGGTACTTTTTATATGTTAAAAAAAGATATGTATTTCAACCAAAGAAGTGATTGCGATTCTTACAGAAATATATTAATACAAATGTGGAGCGTTAATTATTCGCCTCTTTTCACTCATTCCAATCGCTTTCATTAAATATCCAAAAGTTACTTCCTGTGGCAAGCTTAAGCCAAAGTTTCTCAAGAAAATTTTTTCTTGTAAATGTGCAGTTTTGAATTTTTCATACTGACCGACAATCGGATGTATTTGCTTCATAATGCGATGGACGGTAGTTTGCTGATCACAAGAAGTTTCTTCACTTTCTTTAGTTGATAGTTCAGTAGTAAGAACATCGTAAATCGTTCGGCTGATATTGTTTTTTTGAAACTCAACTCAAGAAGTTTTTTGAAACTCAACCAATACAATACCGCAGGTAACCTTTGATAAAATCTTTGTAGATGATACGAACAATTTACTAACTTTCCATGATTATCACGTTTTTACTTCGCACTTGATCCCAGAGTGATTCCATCCGTAATCAATGAAGCGTAGAAAAAGAGAAAATAGAGAAGAACGTCGACGAAATTACACATTCCACAGTAATGCTTAAATTGCGTGCGATTGCTTATAGAAAACTCATGATTGCATCATGCTCATGATTGCTTACTTACGAAACATCTTCGTAATGTAGCGATGGCTGTTTTATTTTGCAACCATGAGATTCGTCACGAGCAATTTTCAGGCTTTGTGACATTGTTACGAAGGGGGGCGGTGGGGCATAAGTTTACGTAAAAAATTGAACAATGTAGTCACCGAAGGAAATTCAAAGCGTTAACTAGACTCTATTTGCACAAATTTCTTGCTGTCGTCCGACCAAAAATAAATCGACACGCATTCTTTTATATCAAAACGATGAACGAGCTTTTAAATGATTTTAAATGGTTAAACTTTGGACTATTAATTGTTTATTGCATTGGTGATTGATTACTTCATTATGTAAAAATCGGTTTACGCAGCGTCGGTGTACACACTGAATTTTATTACAGTAAATGTTTGAATGTAATACTTCGCTTTGTATTTACTTCTAGTTGATTCTTTAAAACTTTTCTTAACATGAATTAGCTTGTGTAACGCGTCACAAATTACACGCAAGTTCTTACGCATTTTACGTCATATTCTTCGCTGTCCACGTATCTAGATGTCATATTGGACAAGGAAAGAGGAAGGATTCAAACCGCTGTAAAATAAGGACTAGGCAAAATATTTTCAAATTTTTTTATCTCGTAAAAGAATTCATGTGCAACTTCCCTGAGCAAAATCATCACAATCCAACGCTCAGTACGTTTGTAATTTAAAAAAGAATCAAAGCGTTTCGATAATTTCCATTGTTAAGTAGGCCTATAGGCGATCGAAAAGATCTTGCCACCCAAAAAGACTGGCACCGGTAACTCAGAAAGGGTCTACATGGAATATAAGGCAAAACGGCAATTTTGCACCAGAAATCAACATTCGCCGACGTATCATATACCAACTTTCCAGCAGGGAGAAATATGACCAATAGGCAATAAATGAGCAATTAATTATTATCTCCCACGCACTTAGCAAACTTTCCAATCTGGAACGCATGAGACTCGTCGACGGGCTCACTAAACTTTCATGGGTTTCTTGTACTTTTGACGTAAACTGAAAGTTCTGGCTTCTCATGACTCTTCTAGAACACTGACAGTTCTTTTCAGTAAGCACTCAAAATTTGAACGCCAAAAAAACATATTTCAAATTTGCAAATTTGTAAATTAGGAATAGGAGAAACTTTCTGGTAGACTTAATTGGTTCGATATTTTATATTTTTACAAGTAATATAACAGTGTACGCTGGTGCCAAATTCTATCTCCTCATTGTGACGTCATGAATTCAACTTCAATTATGGTTTTGATTCAACAAAAAAGTAGCAGTAGCCTGACCAGTGGCTAGAGCAGTCAGCAGAGTTTGGATATTGAACATGTGGCCGTCTGAGTTGTTGAGAGATAAAGATGCCCCAAATAACGGAAGCTATATCTGACTTCACTTGTGGTTGAACGTTGCGAGTACACCTCGGTACTGCACGTGCTCGTTAGAACAGCCTATCAATCGAAAACTGATGAAACTTTTATTTACAAACTGACAAACGTAATGTAAATTAAGGTTCTTGGTATTCAACAAAGTCGGAGACGCAAAGGCATATAAAGAAAAGTAATCAACGCAAGAATGTAAATTAAGGAGGAAAACGAAAAGTTAAAGAAAAATGACTAAAGCGTAGCAAATGACAGTGCTAGCCTTTGTGCAATTTCCAATTTTCACACATTTTATATTTTTTTACTTAGTATCGCCCGAATTTAGAACTGTTCACCAAAAAAATTAGATGTTAGCTGAGCTGATTATGGCTGATCCGTGTTAACCCGGTAGATAGCAAAATATAAAGCAAGATATAAGTTGGTCGCACTCTGAAGTTTAACCATGTTTTGAATCGAAACTGTTATTCAGCCTCGACTCAACCGCATACAATCAGCATCACTGTCAAAATATGAAAGTATTGTTCAAGTGACAATTTTTACATGTAAAAACTTCATTATGCTACGACATGTTAAGCTTTCTTGTTGACCTTGATTTCAATGCGCAAAACAAATTCCATAAAGCTCGAAAGTTTGACGCAAAAGAGTCGATTTTCCAAATTCTTATCATCTGTTTGAGTAATTCAATTTCAATTTCAAATTTACGCAAATATAAGACTCAGTTCCATCGGGTTAGAAAAAGCTGTACAGAAAACTATCAAACAGATATCTGCAGTATATTAATATAAGCTATACTTGCTGAAAAACTCGGCACACTACTGACAATATTGAAAGCATCATGATTTGTAAAGCTAAAGATTGGACACTTTCGACCGTTAAACTCCGTTTCCTTTAACATCAGCGCAAAAAGTTTTCACAAAGATCACTCTTCGTTTACGTCATAACCTAGGAGTATAGGAATTGTAAAGAAGCAACTGACAAGGGATTCCTGAGCATGGTATTGGCCAGAAAATTCAAGCTGCATGAGGCCAGTTGCTTTAAACGTTGGAATAACACTATGGCAAAATTCGTTTTTATAGTTATTGTAGTTTAGGTACTTGCTTACTTACAGTTTCTACTTACCCTATCAACCTATTGTGTCCTATTCTTAGGTTTTAACATTAAACAGGTAACTCTGTTAACATAAAGTAAAATTCTAGCCGCGAAATTGCAACTCTGCTTAAATAATTTATGTTTATGGACAATCACCTTTAAAGTGCACGCGCCAACGTAATTATGACGTAATTCAATTTATAGTGTGTCTTTCAGTCTCGTTGCTGCGTTTTTCATTGGAGTGGAAGCACGGCTTGAAGTAGCCACGCTTTAAAACCGGTCCGTTCCTTTATTTTGTGTTTTAGGGTCCAGGCAATTTTGTAAATAAATCTCCGTTATTTCATTGGGGACATGACAGAATTAAAGAACATTAAAACGTAAGAACATTTAAAGCTTTAAAGTTTTTAAATCGTTTCACAGTTTTAAATCCAGCTCATAGTGCAGGTTTTCTGCCATGTTGGCGATGTAAGTTTGGTTCTCGAATTTTCTCCATTAATTATTTGCTGCTGGTCGGCAGAACTTGAATCTGGTTGTAAAGATATTTTCAACGCTTTTCCTTGGTTGGATATTACCTGGTTACCAATTGAATTAACTTTGTTACAATAATTGTGACTAACAACTTTTCCAGGTTGTTAGTTTAGTTTGTTCCTATTGTCTCTTACTTGTTTCGATAATACCCAAAAAACTTGATTTTTTCCACCTTAAATAATAGTCCCATCCAGGCTTACGGTTACAAATCCATTGACGTCTGTCTTCATGAGTTCACTTGCAAGTTTCAACACAACAACCTTTGTTTACTTTCGCTTCAACGGACATCCCTCATCCGATTCTTGGTGCGGATTTCTTGAAGCGTTTTAGTTTGTTGGTTGACGAGGACAGGCGAAGTACTTTCGACGACAGAGAAAGTTCATCTTTTTAGCACAAGCGCTTAGCGCACCATCTGATAAGAGTTTGGCCGAATTTCTCGGCATTTACCAGGAAATTTTTGATGCTTCTTTGCGTTCGCGAGTAATTAAGCACAAGGTTCAGCATAAAATCGAGACGACTGGACCTCCATTCCATTCTCCTGCGAGGCGTTTATCTTTCGAGAAACGTCGCGCAGCTAAAGAAGAACTTGTTAAAATGATCAACCAAGGCATCATTGAACCCAGCAACTCCACATGGTCTAGTCCCATGCACTTGGTAAAAAAATCAAACGGTGGTGTGAGAATTGTAGGTGATTTTTGTAATCTCAACCTTGTCACCAAATCTGACCGTTATAAATTTCCAATTTGCGAGATTTCACTAGTGAGTTACACGATGCAACAATCTTTTCCAAGTGTGACTTATTAAAAGCATTCTTTCGAATCCCCATTGCCTCCGAAGATAAAGCAAAGTCGGCTTTCAGCTTCTGCCCAAAGCTTTGAATGTTTTATGGATTCAATTACGAGAGATGTAAATTTTTGTTTCTTATACCTTGATGACGTATTACTGTTATCTCGTCATCAAGAAGAACATTTACAACATTTACAAATATTATTTAAACGTTTATATGCTCATGGCGATGTTGCCCTGCGCTCGACATGGAAGAAATATGTCAATGGTTCAATGGCAGATTACACTGGTCTGCATGAAAATTTTATTCGGTTTGATGTCAACGTTTTCTAGCTAATTGTGGTGCTCTGATTCCAAAAATGCCATCCTTTTTGGTCTGTCACATCAGGTTTTAAAGTTACGGTCGAAAACCGTATAATTTTTCGCTTTTACGTTTTACCACCCACTTTTTTGTCAAAAGGATATCATTTATCAAGATAAATTTTGTTATCACAACGAGCTATGTATGTGCATTAAAGTTACGTATGTGGTACCAGAAAAGACTCAAGAGCCTTTCCTTTGGCGTCCTTACGGTATGGAGAGAGCAAAAAACCCATCACAATGACTGTTATTTTTGTATCGTGAACATTAAGAGGTTTAACAGAAGACACAAATCCAATATCAAGTACCCTAATTTAAAGGCAGCATTGAGGCCTGTACCACATTGTAATGAAATTCCTCTGCCGAATCCTCCAACAGAGATGCAACCCTCTTCTGAATCTGAAAGAAGTGCTGGTGATGGAGAGCACTATCAGGAAGAAATAAACAATGACTCTCCAAAGCTGTTTTCACAAACTCAGCTGAATGATCTCACAAGAAAGGTATATCTTTCAGAAGAATCTGGACAGCTTCTAGGGTCAAGATTAAAGGAAAAGAATCTTGTAGAAAAATTTTTGCGTAGTACTGCCACAGAGAGAAAAAATTTACAGATTCTTTTAGTAAAGAAAATACTCTTATGTACTCAATACTTTACTTTATTGATTTTTCGAAGACGAGCATGAAAGCTGCGTTGCGGTACAATTGGCCAGCTGTGTCATCAGTACCTGTTGCACATTCCACTGAGATGTCAGAAACGTATGAAAACATAGAAATTCTGTTGCAAACGATAAAGTACCATGAGCATAACTGGTTGATATGTGCTGATTCAAAAGTTGTAGCTCTCATGCTTGGACTTGAAGATGGCTAGACTAAATTTCTCTGTTTTCTTTGTCTCTGGGACAGTAGGGCTGATACTTCCCACTACTCAGAAATTGAGGCCAGCAAGAGATGAGTTTCTGCCTGGATCTAAGAATCTAAAGGCATATCCTCTTCTTCCTCCAGCAAAAGTTTTTTTTAAAGCCCTTGCATATCAAGTTAGGATGCATAAAAAACTTTGTGAAAGGCATGGCCAAAGACGGAGAAGAATTTAGGTACCTGCAAGAAAAGTTTTCGTCTTTATCCGAAGCTAAGCTGCAAGCAAGTGTTTTCACTGGACCTCAAATCAGGGAACTGTTGAAGGATGAAGATTTCGAAAAAAAATGTCTGTAACGCAATTGCAAACCTGGAAGAGGTTAAAAGCTGTTATCCAGCAGTTCCATGGAAATAACAGAGCCTCCATATACAAACAGCTTATTACAGATATGCTCGATGCCTTTCAAAACCTTGGATGTAGGAGGAGCATCAAAATGCACTTTTTACACTCCCACCAAGACTATTTCCCAGATATCTGCGGGAAGTTTAGTGAGGAAAAAAGTGAACGTTTCACCAGGAGATATTGGAGTTGGAAGAACGCTATCAGAGTAAGTGGAATATCAGCATGATTGCTGACTACTGCTGGTGTCTTAAAAGAGAAGACTCTACTAAATATGTGAGAAAATCAGGTGGACGCGCATTTTCAATGAAATAGATACTGAGGTTGTGAACCGCTGTGCTTTCAATTATAATCATTTTACTAGATTGTATGACTATTGTTGTCATATTTTAAAAATCTTTGTTGTTTTATCATGAGAAGACAAAGATGTGTAACAATTCTGTGCAAACTGTGAATTTTTTCGAGTCAAGCTTGTTGTACACCTTACCTTATTTTGCGATTATTCACCAAAAACGCTATATCACGTGTAACAGTTATCTAGAAAACCTGATGTGCTAGAATAAAAAGAACCACAGATTCGGAATCAGCGCCCCAAAATTAGCTATATTTGCATGTTTTTGTGAAAAAAAAATTTTGAAGTTAAAAAATGCAGGCCAGTGTTATCTTTATGACACTGGAGTGGCCTGGGAGGCATTTTTAATACCATTATATCATTCGTGGGAACGTATTCGCCAGTTAATTATTGAAATATTGTTTATTGATAAAACTGCAATTGTCGTCTAATATTTGGAAACTTGCTCTAAATAACTTTATGTGAAAACGCCGTTTAGTACGTAACCAGGTGATTTCATAACATCCTAGTTTTAACTGAATGTAATTCCCATTGCCAACGCTTTGTGTTTATCGTTCGCACGTTTTGAAATGTTCGTGTATTTTGTGTCGAATATTTCCGTTCACATCGCTCTACGCTGTCATAAGCTCAAACGTCTGTGCGAGTAACCGCTCAGACAGAGATACAGAATCGTACGAACGTATTTCGTTAGACTTGTTTTAAATGGTGAATGATAAGTTTGTGATTGTGTCATATTCGGAATCTGTACAGTTCCTACAATAAAGGATCGTTTATGATAAACTGTATCTGTAATAACGTAAGAGCTTTCGGCTAGTAGAAGGTTCGAGGATTCTAACCGCACGCAACCACGGAGTCAGATCATTCGGCAGGTAGATTAAGTCCGAAATCACAAGTTAAGACTGACAAGCAGTGCAAGACCTCTGCATTTTGGTGACCCTGACGTTGACCCGACGTGTTTCAATCCTTACAGCCATTCTTCACTGGTAAGTGGATTTTGCATGTTTTTTTACAACTAGCTGGAACCCTAGTTTGTAATGCACGCTCATCAGCTTGGAATGCATGCTCACCTAGCTTAGGCTATCATTTTCACATCACGCTGTAGTATGAAATAAAAGTTTTTGTTGAAAAATGTTTTCTTCCGGTTCTCTCGGGACCGAAATGTTTTTCGTGGTGTCGTCGAAATTTTTATCGGTTCTGATAAATGTCAAAACCGTTGCCGACACAACGGAAAGTTACTTCAATACCAGGCAAAACTAAGTCAAAGTACCACGTTAGCACACGATTAACCCCGCGGCCCGACGAGTCAATTCAGGATACGACCATGTCGAGCGAAAGCGGAGAAAAATCGTCAGATCCCCCCAGCAATGAGGTGGCTGGAACCTCTGGTCTGGGTGCTGACAATAAATTACTGACAAGTGTGCGGACACAGGACAATACCTCGCGAAACGATTTGTTTTCACAAGTCAAGCTTCCTACCTTTTGGAAATTCAATCCCGAAGCATGGATCTCCCACCTGGAACACAAATTTTCTCTGTATCGCATCTCTTCGCAAACAAACCGTTGTCAAACCTAAAGAAGATGCCACGAAAAATATTTTTTTATATTTATTTTTAATATTTCATTGCTAATATTTTTTTGTCACTTTATTTCATCGTCTTTTTGCACGTTACATAACACTTCAGTTTCTATACGGTCTCGTTTAAAACACTGAAAATTAGTTACAGTGATCGTTTCAAAAGCTGTGGCACCTGGATAGTGCATAATGCATTGATAATTGTCAAACTTGCTTATTGATATGTCATTATCACAGTGTTGGTCATTGTTGGATATCTGTGCCATTCATAAATATTTACCGACGTGCATAGGTCAAAGTTGGATAAAGGCCTGGTACAAGACAAGATTTGCGCAATCTTCCGGTTCCTACTCTGCGGAGGGCTCCAATTTTTGCATCACAAACTTTCGCCAACGCTTCAATGCGTGTTACAACCCCCTCGTGTGGATAGGATGCTTTCCGTGTATGCTGCTGTGTGGACCGCCTTACTGTGTAAGTCTGATATTTCTTCAAACATTAGATTTTAATGGAGTTATGGAAATCACAATTCGTTTAAACGTAACTAAGCACTCCGTATTTTGATCTTTACAATGCGGTTTGAAATAATTAAGATCATTTTGGTGTTTGTCCTTTATTAAAACCACAGTTCCTCGGACAAAATTTACTTGTAAAAATAATGCTGGTTTTGGAAATATTTCTTTTACTTTTCAAAGTTACTGGTAAGTTTGCTTTGTGTGGCCACCACATGTCGGATGTTTAATGTAGGAAGCAACCAACCATATATTTCTGCTAAAGCAAGGTTTGAAATTAAAATATGCGGACAACAAACTAAAGCAAGATTTTTTGATTTCTTTGTTATTTCTGCTTTTTATTTTGCTTTTGACTCCTTGACTCTTCTTGTCTTTATTGAGACATAATTGAAAGCGGAAGTGATAAAGTGTGGGATACAGTTATGATTATATTTCGTGCGTGTCAAGGCAACTCTAAGCATTTGTTTCAGCTTCTCAGTTTCGACGACTGGAGTTCACTATTTTCCATGGAATTCTGCTTCGCTTTAATTTGCACATTTATTCCATCACAGATTTATAGAGCGATGAACTCAAATGACTTTGACTGCCCAATTCGAGCGATGGTCACTTATATTGAAGGTGTCAATCAAGCGGAACGACAACAATTGGCGCAGATGCTGGTACGAGCTTACGTGGACGGCATGAATGCAGTCTCCAACGTCCAAGCACCAGGTAATATTTTGGGTTGAATCCCATGAAAATGAATTCTGGATTGTGATATTCCTTCTGTCAAAAGTCAAGGCTTAACATGATACGATACAAGTTGAATTTACAGGTTTTCACTGGAGTTCTAAAGTTCATGATTCTTATTTATTTGTGTGACAAATATGGTACATTTTGAGGTTGATTTACTTTCCAATTATATTAAGCTGTTCTTTGCGGTTGGTCAAGAGAGTTAGCTCAGTGTTTCTGTGATTCAATTTGATTTGTATATTTCAGTCCCACCGCCGTACACAGAACAGCCTGCCCCTCCACCATATTCTCCCAGCGTTTGATTTCTATGAAAGGATCATGGCATCATCGCAATATGATTCTTACATTTTTAACTTTTTACTCTGAATGTTGAAATCAAATTGTCACAACTTGTCCAACTAAGATCAGGTCAAACGTGACAATACTTTATGTGTTTTGCTCATTTGGTGGCGCAACAAAGTCAAAGGTTGCATCATTTTTGAGGCAATAAATCTTGTTTTTCAGACTTTGAGAGTTGAGTTGATTTCTTTTGTTTATAGATTGTGACTTGTATTTATTTCTAGATTTTGTCTTTCCTCATTCTCTTCCTAGCATTGCCTTCTTACCTTGTATATTTGCATAGTTTTTATTGGATTTTCCAAGTAAATTTTTTTCCTATTTCATTGCCAATTTGATAATCACCAACCAACCAACAGCTAAATTCTTAACCAAATCATTGGCTTTGTCGGTTATGTTCAAACTATTGATGATTGGTAACATGATGTTATGGTTGTTAATAATGTTTCTATGTGTATATGACCGCTACTATAGTATCATTGAATCTAATCCAATACCACACTGCATTGTTATTTTAGCATTTTCTACTTTGCTTTCTCGCCTTGTAATTACTTGCCTGTGACGTGTAACAGCGTTTGCTATGTTGACAAGGTGTGACGTCATGGAAGCTTTTCATTGGTGGTTTTGTAATACAGTGACGTAACAACTTACATGAAAGGCATTTAGTTAGTACATGGTATTAAACAGGGATGATGCCACAAAGTAATACAATGTGCTCCTACAAATCGTTTTCCGCTGGATGGAGCGTCGGAGCACTCGTTTTATGCAAACTGACCGAGTGTAATTGGTGGGAAGGTAATTGTTCTGGTCTTTCAGTTCCGGATTCGTCACAATGCCTGTCTAGCTTGACGGTTACGTGGAAATGAGTGGTCGGTGATGTGGATCGAGTCGAGTGACGTCTCACTAAATTTAGTCATAATCATGCTTTAATATGTGACTGTTACGTCATAAGCCAAACAGGCCGATCAAATCGAGTAATGACATGACTTCTTCGAGCTGTGGCTGGATGGGGGAACCTTCCTTTATTAAAAAATATTTAATAAGTTGCAGATCAAACATCAGCCAATACCACGGAGGTCTTTCTCGAAGCAGGGCACTCTTGTATTGTGACGCCATTTCCGCCAATTCCTTCCAATCGCGTTCAGAATTTCCGAGTTGCTCAAGCAATAAATCAAACAGACCAAGAAACCCTGCCGTGTCATAGAAAACAATAAGTTCTCTGAAATTCGTCAGAAATGTATTAATCAAAACATTTATGGCTCCGTCAGTGAAACGACAGAGTGCTATGACGTCATTACACAAATGGTAGAGAAGCGCAATTATGTGCAGTTCGCGATTGTAAGATATGCAGTTAAAGCTGCCAGTTGCTTTCCGCAGATGAAAGACAATTCTGACCGCACAATCGAAGGAATCAACAAGTTTACCTGAAATGACTGGAAGATGGCGTTGACGTAGAAGAAAGCGATTTCACCAGCGCCATCTCCCGGACTAAGAAAAAACAAGATGTAAGTAATTCCAAGAAGGTTGAAAAGAAAGAAAGCCGCCTTTACTGCTTTTGAATAGGTCACTGCACTTTCCAGCGAGTTCTGCTTGATGAGTTTAGTGACCAAAATACGGACGACATTCACCATTATCAACGCGTTGATCTGTTTAGAAGGAAATAAATGTTTTAATTCCAAAGCGTCATAAATTACTTGGTTGATGGTGGATGAACCGTGTTGACCCAGTAGATAGTAAAATAAAAACAAGATATAAGTTGGTCGCACTCTAAAAGTTAACTTTATTTTTGTTTCTTCTACACGAGCTTTCGCAAGCATAAGTTTCTTCTTCAGGTTTACTAAGAGATGGCAAAAATTATTTCAAATAAGTTACTCCGAGTGACTGGTAGTTCTGATCTTGACTGCTATAGCCTATACTTAATTCTGATCATTGTTATAATGTGACATCATAAAAACTTACCGCGAACAAGACAAAGATGGGAATCTGGTAGAAATATTCGACCCAGGTGTCTGTCGGGTTCTGCATCCAGCATTCTTTGTCCTCATAAATCGCTTTAAGCACCGCCCATATAACTGTGATTGGGATCGGTGTGCCTGCGTCATAGACATCTTGTGTTATTAGTAATTAACATGTTTTCGATGAAATTTGTGCTAAACATATCTGAACATATCTGATACAAACAGCTTAATGAAACATGTATAAGCTTTGGTTTATGCAACATCTCAGAAACAAGTACAAAAACGCAAAAGACTCCTTTATACTCCTACAGCGCTATTAACAAAACGTTCTTAACGCAATAACAAGAGTTGGGACAAGTTGTAGGATGTCAGCGTACTGGAAACGCGAACCCAATAAAATATGAATGTCAATATTCGACCCATTTTTAAGTTGCGTGACATAAATGACATTAAATAACCTGACTAAGTCTGTTGTTTGGAAAGGATTTTGTAGAAGCCAAAGACAATGGCGGTAACAATGGACTTATCTGACATCACAATATAAACTATGTGTGTAGGTAGCGTTGATATTACCACGTGACCATGATACCCTGTCACCAAACTTTGGCAAAAATAAATAAATGTATGATGAAGAATAATTATTTCTTCAAACCCACCGACTCGTAAAATGGGAATCGAAATATTGATCAAACAACTGTAATTAATCCTGACTTACCCCAACCTAGCGCCATGTATAGCTTTATGCTGAACCTGTCGTACGTGTAAGCCATGACCACCATCATGTGAAGGTAGACGCCTTCCACGAACATCCAGCAGTAGGTGGCAACTTGAGAGTAGATCGAGGTAGCGGCCAGCACGCGACATAGAACCTGGAACCAAACCTGGAACCAAACCTGGGCGATTGTGTGAAGAAGAAGTGGCGTAAACAATTGTGCAGACTTGCACATATTATATAAAGATATTTTGTTTACCAAAAAATGTCGATACAATAAACCGTAAATTTGTAATTAAACTTAAACTTAAACATTCTAATTAGCTTCGTTGTAAGAGTAATGGTAAGCATAAGATATCGTTTACGTCATACTAATTACGTCAAAATACTTCATTGTTTTTTCTTGCATGGTAGCTGGTGAAGAAACTATGAATTAACCAGATGACGTTTTGTAGAATGAGTGACGTAGCAAGATTCCAATGAATGATATTTCTCCAACACCGGATGCTTCTACAACGTGATGACGTAAACAAAATGACGTATGCATGCCGTAATAAAGCCGAAATAACCTATTTTTGCTAAGAGAACAACAGAATTGGATTTCACTTCATGCTTTGTATAAAGTGTCAGCATAGAGTTTATGCAATAGAGTCCTCCCTATACAAGAGATATTTTTCTTACATAACTCTTTTAACTTCCAACATACAAACCATACACTTTCTTATAAACAGTTTCTTATGATTGAATCGTTGCAGAACTTCCATCGCGTAAAGCCGCGAAATTTCGTCATCACCTCTCTGTGAATTTTCCCAAACCCTCTTTAGTTTATAATTGAATTTACTTTGAGTATAATTATGACTCAAGGTCTTAAACGGCTAAGACTGAGATCAAAGAATACGGGGTCAATGACCTCTAAATCGAGTTATCGCGATGTTTTAAAATCGATGTCATCCGCCATAGATGTACCTGAGTCTCCAGAAGAGTAAAAAAGCGATGATCAATGTGAAGAGGGAAAGTCCCCTGCCTACGTAAGTTATCATGACGACAATCTTGAGATGGATATTGACGTAATCTTCGGCAGGGTCACTCTGAAATTTAAAAATCGTGTAAATCAATTTTTAGATTTAAAAATTTCTATCCCAAGCGATGTTAGTATTGAATCATATAATTCGAAACAAGCAAGCAATCTTGATCATATAAGTTGATAAAGTTTGTTGACTCCAGATTGAATTTATTTAAAGTTAATTGAATGTAAGTTCTATTTGTTGTTATTCTGGAATTATTAAATCTATCCATGCAGGTTATAAAATTTTTATGTGAACGCATTCATGCAGAACTGACCAAGGCCGGTATGGGACGACAAGCAGTAAAATTAATGCGAGACCATCTTCCGTCTGATTCACACTTGCGAGTCGCGTTAACTGGATTTCAAAGAAAGTAACTCAGAAGAATGTTCCATTTATTTTTAACGATAACCTTGTAGGCTATCGAATGTCATATAAAATTTCAAGTTTATCTATTTGTAAACAGTGATATAGGCAGCTCCATTGCAATGAGAATATAAAAAGTATACTGTAAATAACTTAATGTCGTCCAGGTTAAAACCCTCATACATGAATTGCTGTAATGAACTCCATCGAGCTTCTTAAAACATCTCGTGTAGGCAATGTCGCCACCAAGCGTCTGGGAAAAGCAGACATCCGGGGGATTCATATTGGTCACGTGGGTGTTGACGTAAGGGCAGTGACCTTTAGCAAAGGAAAGTAAGGTAAGAATTTTGTGGAAATATCGAGTATTTCTAGTTTTGTGAAAAATTGAAATTGTTTCCGTGTTTGTTAGTTGAGATTGAAATAAGAAATTGTTTCGTCATAGTATTACCGGGTACTTTGGTGTAATTTTGACAGAATTTGGCAATGATGACGCAACTCGTCTGTTTCTCTCCCAGAAACTCAATTTCTTTATCGTGGGGCTCTTTGCTGGGTCGAATAGGAAATACAAAATACAGTAGTAGCATGTTCGGCTAAAATAAGACGTCACAGAAAACTATTATGACATCATTTTCGATATAAAGCGATTACCTATGATTGGCACACATTTTGTCCAAATTTGTTGAAGTGATTCCACTGACCATCAACTAAGAAAAGGATAAAAGTGACGAAAAATACAAAAATTAAAAGTCAATCAACTCTGTACAACTCACGAGAAGTGTTGTTGATATTTGAAAGTGACGTAAGAAAAGAAGACTCGCTTTCTCACAGAGGTGATACATAGTCCACGTTACTTCCGATGCTTGTTACGTCATCGCGGCTTAAATCGTATTTCAGTTCGAATGAACGACAGGTTTTTCTGGTTTAGTTTTTTAAATGACTCAATTTCAATTAGTTTTACTAATTTCAGAATAAAATTTGAAAAATCTTTCATAAACGACAATTTTATTACTATCAATTCTATATCTCGCTCTGAATATTTCACAGTTATTTTAAGATTTAGTCAAAGTCGCCAACATTATGGCAGACTTAATGAAACATTAAGACACTCATGGTTACTAAAAGGTTGAAGATAAATTGTTGAATCTCTGATAAAACTTTTCCGTCGAAAACTAGCAGCAGAAAATCACGCGCGGTTTTGTTTTGGTGGAAAGTTTGATTGATCAAAAACAAACGTAGAGTTATAAACTACAGCAATTGTTAAGTCATAATTACACTGATAAACAGCAAAACTCTACATTGCTTAGTTACTTGGCAACGTCAAAATGCAAGTTACACTCGGTTATAGGCATAAGACGTCATATTTTATCATCTATCTTGTACTTTGACTCAATACCTGTGCGGCCAAGAAAACCAAAACTGCTGGAAGTGTTTGAAAGCTCATTTTTACGAAAATGACATCATTGTCAATGACGTCATTATTTGAACAATCTCTTAATTGAAAGTATTCTTATACAGGCCTATAGCTGCTGCAGAAAAAAGCGAACAAAATTTGTTTAATTTTATCCCAACTAACTTTATTAATAAAAGCATACCCATTAATTCCTGAACACATCCTCTGCTCGGGTATTAAATCAGATACCTCGCACTACAACTGTTGCTTTTATTGCAACGAGATGTGGACTTTCTGTGGCTGTAACAATAACTTTATAAACTTTTCATTATGCCTAACTTATAAATCTTTCTTGGAAGACAGAAAGTGAAAACAGCCATGACTGACACAAGCAAGTCAAACATTAAAAGCTCGAGTAAAGCAACAGACCCCAAACATAAAAGAAACAACTAAGCAGATATTTCAATAAACACGGCAAGCTCCATCAATGCGGGTGGTTTTATAAATCCACCACGACACCGCGTCACTCTACAGCCCTGCACTGAACTAACTACCCAAGCATATGGCAAACTACATTATGAAGAAAATTTAATTTTGCGCGATGCCATTTCTTCTGAAGTTGAATTATATCCAGTTAGAGTGTAAATTCGAGGCCATATTAAGTATTCACTTATAACTCCATAATGCCATTTTTCTACTCAATTGTCTTGTTGCAATCTTGATCTTCAAAACTTGGATTGTAATTTTGTACAATTAAGTCATCTTTTTTTTATAAACCACGATTTCTGAGTGTCTAATTGCGCGTGTCTTCTTGCAAACGAGAACTTTTCAAGCCTATAATTGTAAATGAGCTCGTTTGCTGTTATCTTCTGGAAAGTTAATTTTTTTACCAGCTACGAGTGAAAATTACAGAAGGAAATTAAACAAAATCGTTAAGTACAGTACGAAAGTTATCGCGAGGTTAAATTAACGCCTTAGTGTCAAATTTCGTCCGCACTTGCCCGTAGAAGTGTTGTATTTTTAGATTCTTTTATACTGTGGGAAATTGTGTCGCAATAAAACCATTCCTTTCAGCAACTACTCCACAAGGAAAATTTTGCAACTAAATTTAACAATTTTTGAAAATTTGTAAGTTATGAAAGGACAGCATTTTAATGTTGATTTATCTGTTCCTGTTAACCTCATCAAAGACACAACTGTTTCGAAGCATTCGTCATATATACTCCCCTAAGCAGCCTACTTCCTTGCAATGTGCTCTAGGGTGGTCTGACGAAGAACTTGTAAATATTACGAGCCACTAAACCTCATTATCCTTCCAAGAAGCACTCCGGTACAACTCGGAAGAAATTTGTGAGTGAAAGCATCGCTTACGAGAAACTAAATCCTTGCGAGGTGCGTTCGCAATACCGCCTCTGACGTCAAGCAGATACTACATCAAACTATGTATAAGTCAACAAACAAGTTTCTATAAAAATGCAATATTTAAAAAAAAAATTTATAAAAGAATTGTGTATTAACATGAATACGTAGAAAGGCTGAAGCTTCCCATTGTTGTTGTTGTTAGGTAACGAGTCATTTGGTAACAGATTCATTGTAAGTTTAGTCCCCACTTGTTGGCGCTGTGTTGGATTTTCACCAGAACCAACGATGTATTGACGGTCAAACAAATTCTACTCCAATTCCAACAATATTAACTTTGTTCGAATCGATACATCGTGAACAGACTGACGGTGCACTTCTGCACTAAGTGCAACAATAGCAATTGATGTTTTAATGAAAGACCGTTTGCGACATATTTTGAGTAGACTACCTCTCGAAGAATTATATCTTTCTTTCCTATTAATACTTCCCCTAACTATGTTATTTCTAAACTATATGATATGACTTATTAAAACTATTTAGGTCTAAATGATTCCTGTGTTGGGCGAGAATTTTCTATAACTGACAGCTGGATTGCATTAGCTGTTAGTTGGCGGTAGCTGCGATATTTGCTATAATTGTCAGGCCACGTTAGTAAATGCAGGCATAACCATGCACTGTTTATCTCAAGAATCTTGACAAGAAGTGTTGTGTTTGCAACATATATCATGATAGACTCCAAAATTTATCAGAGAAACAAAATATTGAAGCTATTAAATGCAGCAATAACCAAGGAGTAGGGCCTATTTTTAAGGTGGGTCATGTCTCAACTTTCGAAAAAGGGGTACTGTCCTCTCCAACTTTTGAACAAGAGGGGCTAAAAGCAGGACAACAAGTAAGATAAATTGACACGGTCGTTGAGTGTAAAAGAATTCTAGTCTCGAGCTGGTTTATAAAGCGGTGACTACGTTTAGTGCAAATATGTATTAAAAACTTTAAACGGAAATTTTTGTTTCATTTCGTATCAAAACTTTTAACTTTCTACTTAAACTAACTAACTTATTACTTTTTGACATCTTGGCGTTTCTCCCTGGTAGGTGCACCGTACCGGCAATAACTCATTAACGGGAACTGTGTTCCGGACCGTTCCGGTTTGTTTTCACCACTGTGTATACGTCATGCGTCATCACGCGTCATCATGTGTATACCACATGCAAAGCAGTCGCTTTGTTACGATGGACGCGAGGCAGACTCCAATAAGCCATTGGCAGATGATGATGATGTGATGTTTTAGCTCTTTAAATCGTGGAGCTCCATTGTCACCACGTCATAGTTATTCTGAAACAGCGGCGTAACCTAGGTTTTAGCCGCCCTGCGCTAAGGCAGAAAATATCGCCCCATTCCCGAAGCCATATTTTGAATTTCGTAGAAAGCCGAAAGTGCTTAAAGGCTGGTTGTTAAATTCCTGCGTTTCGACCATCCAGCTCAGAACGCGAGGGACGCAAAACTTTTCTATTTTTACACCTCATATAAAACGCTTTAAAATGCCTCAAAAGTTAAATTTATTTTCGTACTTAGGCTACATTTAAAATCGCTGCGGAAATTTCTAAATTTTCACCTTATCGTGTGGCTTATTGTTTGGCGCTTCATGCGTCGCTTAGCTGAGAGGTGCACTAAAGTATCTCATCCAATGTTAGTTCATGTCGAGCTGCATCTTCGAATGGGATTCCGGCGACCTCGAACTTCTTCGCCAAACGAAGAGAAATGAGCTCATGCAGAAGACTGGGGTGAGGATGCCATCGCAAGCGGCCGTCAGCAAAGCCATCACCAACGCCGAGATGGCCCGGAATTGTCGTCGCAAAACCAGAGGCATCTCTGTCACGACTTCAAAGGTGGAAGCTTTGGTCGATCTTTCAGTTCCGCGATGAAAGTCTTTGAAGTTCTCATCCAGAAAGAGGAAATCTTTGACATCTTATAAAAGTAAAAGAGGCAAATATTATGCATCCAGGACCCCGCCGAGTCTCGCTTTTCACCTTAACTGGCCATCGTGAAAATGATGTGGTATAACTACCAGTTTTTCGCTGCGCAAGAGAGTCAACTTCCCTGGAGAGTTTTCATTTGCACCTCAATAGGTTTATACCAAGTGTGTGTGCTCGCTAATGTTGCACGAAATTTTAAATAATTACGCAACGTACGTAACCACGTAACGGAGCTCCTGTCACGAATGTTTGCTACAAATTACGTTATTACGCAATCTTCTTTTTTGGTATATTCTATGCACACAAACCATCGTTAAATAGCTTTTTATCTATATGAATTCGCTGTGTAGATGCGATTGAAATGCGACATCTGCACTCGGCTCTTTGACAACTTTGCCGTTTTTCCAAGCCGGGTAATATCAGAAAACGATGTTGATGACGTGTCGTCATAACCGTCCTTTCATAACAATTGTTACAACCATAAACTGAGTATGAAAGTATGGCAGTGACCCTGCTAAGCTTTTAAAGTGATATCAGACTGCATAAAACTCAAGACAAATATCGCTTTCGCATCTCATGCGAAAGTAGATCACGCACGACATTGACAAACTTACGAGTCTCGACACAATGATGTCAGCTTAAAAACAAAGCGTTTATATCGAACCTCTAAAGTCTAAAACAAGGTTCTGACGTGCTGCTGTGCATTGTGTTGCGTATTAAGTTGTATCTTTTTCACCGTTTTGTTGTTGAATTAGTCTCGAAGCTATAATTTTTAGTCACTACATAAAATAATGTTCTTACAGCAGTCCATAAACCTAGCGTTGCTTGTGCAAAAAAAGAGCGAAGAGCGAATAACCCCTAAAAGGGAGCGCGGGCGTGGTTCCGTTCCAACGTTGACACAAGAGCGACCTCTTGAGATCGTTTCTAAAGAATAGGAGCGTGTTCGAATGCTAGATGTAATAGAGTATGCAGTACATCTCGAATCGTTAAGCAGTTTATGAAGCGTAACAAGCAAAACTTTTTCACTCCCCGCATTTTGATAGGACCATACAGTGGGCAGACGCTGGTATTTTAAAGCGGGCTTTAAAACAATTTTCCCCGCTCCTCAACGCAATTCAAAATACGTCACTGCTTGCTAACCTGGTTGTCATAAGCACGGGGTGTAAGCAAAGACGCAGTTTCTTTCCGCATCTCAGGAACGCATAACAGCGACTGTTTTCATAAATTTCCAGCCGAACAACTCGTAGCGAAAGTTGCAGCAGGGAGCTAATCCCCTGATATAACTCTGTGTGTTTGATGTCTTGTCCCAACTACACGTCGCATTGTTGTTATTATTACTGCTGTTATTTGTCTGCTTCAAGTTGATATAAAAATTTTGGTAGCTAATAATTCTGTTAATCACTGGTTACAAGGTAGAGGCAGCATTCGAGGCAGATGCTTTAGCCTACAAGCCATAGCACCAGTCTCATTAGATTTGAGCAGATATAAGCAATTTAGAGCTGAACTCTACAAAGCAATTAGCGATGATAAAACCCTACTTATAACGCTTGGGCAGAAATATGATGCTAATAATATTGACACAAAACCAATTTCTGTCTTACAACAAATTTTATTTCCACAAAACTCACTCTGGATATTTCAAATCACAAAAATCAGCATATCTAAAATATTACAGCAAATTCACCATTTAACATAATGCAGTGAATATTTATTTGAATAAACATGTCTAACAATTATAATTATGACATCACTATTAGTTTATGTACAAATATAACTCAATTTTATCAATCAATTGTAATTCTGTAGATGGCGCATGGGGTTGAGCGATCGCTCGATGTCGCAGGAGTCCGCGGTTCGAATCCCGGCCACGACGCAATTCCTTTTATAAAAGTGAATCGATGTGTGGAAGGAATTTTTATAAAAATTGAGTAAATAATGTATATCTGTTTAAAAATGAAACCTACTTACCATTATTACGTCAACAGTGATTGCGCGGAGTGAGATAGACGCGATTACCTTCGTCAACCCAACCAACAAAAACTCGCAACCGCTATAAATTAAAAATTTGGTTTAAAAATAAAATTTCTGTGCAAAGTTCAAGTTGACACAAACATGACAAGATATAAAGAATACCGAGTCATGAAGCTGGTCAAGGACGAGTTGAATTTCTTGTTTCTCGCTCGAATTTGCGAATCTTCCAAATCTTCCATCTTCGAAGCAACCATCCATGAATCATCATCATGTTCAGACGTTCATCAATTTTAGCGAAAAATTCTGGTCCTGGAATGTCTTTGATTTTGTTGCCACCGATGTTCAACCTTTTTACCTGCAGATGAAATGTTTGTAAACTACAACCTGGTGTATTGGTGAAGCTAATATATTACTACATACAAGTTAATATTACCATTAATTGGTTAATAACTAACCAGCACCACGCGGTCAGATTTAGGCCTAGCCTACTGGTCCAACACAAATTCTTCGTTTTTGAATTAAATAGAAATAATTTTGAGCGGCCAATTAAAACCGGCATCGAGTATTAGTTGTAGAAACAAATCCTGATAATAAGTTTGCAAAAATATTTTCAGTTTTAAAAAAATTGAAACTTTTCAGTTGACCCAAAAATTAACCTGCACATGCCAGGCTAAAACTGATCCAACAAAATTTTGTCATTTTTTCGTTAAAAAGAAGGAATTTTAAGCGAACAAGTTTATCGCAGATTCCACATTCCTTGTAGATTCAAGTAATCACTAAACCGTCGCAAAATTATTCTGCAATTTTATATAAATTAGCACAAAATATCCGACCTACACTGCCCAGTAATCTCAACAAACTGCCTTGAAAAATATCTTCGTACTAGCCATTATGACGTCATAAGCACAAATGTAAACAATTCATTATGACGTCATATGCTGTTCTAAGCAAACGATAAAAAGTTGAATAAATCGTCAAACCTTTCCAGGCATCTCAGAGATCGCCGAAATTAATCTTTCCACATCATCAGGGGAGAAGCAGTCGCTCAGACCAAGCTCCTTTAACTCCTTTTGTTGTTTCCTTAAAACGTCACAAAAGATCGCGACTTCCGATGATGACAATCTCAATGGAAACAGACTCATCTTTGTTGGAAAGCGCAGTGACGCCATATTCAAGAGTTCCATGTCGCTGGATTCGTTTAATTCGCATAAAAGCGAAATATATCTGCGTTTGTCATCTAAACAAACATAATAGTTAATTATTTACCGGTTGTAGTTCGCCGCGTTATAAAAATAAATTTAAGACGGAAATTTTTCATGTTTAGGCACAAAGTCAAGTTGAAAGCGAAAACTGACTTTTCTACAAAATTATCTGTTCGGGACGAATTAAAAAAAGAAGCAGGCATTTTAAACTGAAGATAAACTTAATACAACAACCAGAATTGATCTAAATGACATGTGGCCTATTTAGCCGGCAAATATTTTCACCAGAATTACCGGCAGCCTACTAAGCTAGGCTCTGTACACTAGCACTGGCAATATGTTTGCAGTAGACATGTAAATTACAAAACTTACTTTTACTTGGCCTAGTAGGCTGCTGTACTAATCTACCAGTGATTATGTGGAAATATTTCCCGGCTAAATAGGCTACATGTCATTTCAATCAATTTTCACAGAATGTTATCACACAAATATTTTCACAGCATCACCAGTCTGCCAGCAGCCTTACTGTACTAGGCCAAGTAAAGGTAAGTTTTAAAATTCAACATAAATGTGTGTTCTGCTGCATATAATGCATGTCTATGGCAAATAATGCATAACATGCACATGCAGTTTATTCATTTAATCGCAGATTTAGGACAAAGTCAGAAAATAAACTTACCTGACCAAATTGTTAGCTTTTCAAATCGTACCAGCTGTGACTTTAGTGCTTCTATCCAAATCCTCCTCTTCTCAGCAACATCTGGAAATAAATTATTATCAAGCTTAATACTGACAGGTGACAAATATAGTCTAGGCCTATACAAAATAGCTTGCAAGTAACTGTAGGCTAGAATGCAGTGAAATGTACTAAATGAAACTATTGCCAATTTTTTTGCATATAAGCCTACTTGCTGATTTGCTAAATTTGCATTTTTTTAACTGACTGGATGCCATTTACTGAAGTTGCATTTTTGATTTACCAAACTGTGCGAATGGCTGCTCATAAAACAAACAACTATTTTATCGTTTTGCTGCTGATTACTAACGTTCTAAAACAATATTTTCATACAAATTTGATAAAGTGTAGTTTCCGAAATAGGCACAGTATATATAATGTTGAAAAGAAAAAATTGGTTGTAGTAATATTTGAGGACTGCATGTTAAGAGCAGTTGCTAGAGGATCTTTTATTTTATAACGGTTATGTATTACAATGCATTGTTTTAAATAATATGCACTGTGCATGACACCGTTTTATTATAAAGTACATGGATCTCGAACAGTCAGAGGTGGGCACTCAGTACGTAGAAAGTACCATCGGTAACGGTACTTGGCAAAACATGTACCAACGGTTCCGGTATTTGGTACTATTTCAAAAAAGTAGTCCGGTACTTTGCCAGTACTGGGTACCAAACTACTTTTCGTACAGTGGATCATGTTACAAGGATAACTTTTGCTGATATTATGGCCCCGCTAAAGATAACTTCAGGTCAAAAATATGTGAACCCACTCTATGCGACTTTATTAGACATTCGTAGATTAAAAAGAGCAAAAAGCACTAAAATTGAAATCAAGTTCCAATCAAAATGAAATTTTAAAAAACAAACTTCTGAAAACCTTGAAGTAATCATTTTAAAATTACCATGCACTGGGACCGACTTATATTTCTCAAAAAAAGTCATTCAGTGCAGGGATTCGGTACTGTTCTCTAAAAGTACCGATGGTATCGGTACTGAATAAAGTACCACGATACAATAATTTGGTACTATAGTACTGCTGTACTGCCCACCTCTGCCAACTGTACTAAGTCTTGCTCAATAACCGATGTTTGATTGGTGGGGAATCATCTCTGAGGTCGTGTAAAAACTATCTTCTAATACCATATTAGCAAAGAGAAATGAGCGAAATTATTACACTGCATGTTAATGCAGTAGACTTCGCTTATTATGACTATTTCGGACCAGACCATTTTGGTCACAATATCGGAATAGTCATAATAACCAAAGCTGCAAGCCTGATTCAGCGCCATACACCAAGCAGTATCGACACAGTCGGAAACAAATTGACTAAACTTTCTAAAATGTAATACATTTCTTACATGATGCGAAAGAAAACTCACATGGCACAGTCATTCCTGTCACATTGCATAATTGACAAAGAAACATTGGGGGAATATAATTGAAAAAGTGGTCGTAATACTCAAACACAGGTCATAGTAAACAGAGACATTTGTTTGGAAAAGTTTGGGACTATTTCAACATGGTCATATAAAGCGGGTTGTCTTATTAAGCCGACTTTATTGCATATAAATGTGTAGCACACCATATGGTGGCTATCATTTTTTACATGAGTTGGTAGGGGCGGCCAGTGCAAAATAGCATAAGTGTTAGCCTAAACCATATTTCAGCTATATTATTTTTTGTTGGCCGAGACACCAAACAGAAACAGGTTTTGCTTGCTTTAGTAGTAGTGCTGTAATTGCTTTTGTAATAATAAGTAGAGGAGTATTGGTAAACCAAGTTTTTGAAAAATACAACAAAAATATTGCAACCAAACCATGTATTATAGTATTGTAAACGTTTGTATTATACAGATGACTGTAACTGTGCTTATGCTCCAAATTAGTTTATTCTAATTTTCTACTAGTACAATTAGTTGTGATTTTCAGTGTCAAAATACTTGTATATAGCAAAATGGCAATATAAATGATTTCCAGCTGTGACACAAAAACTTGTAAATTAGTAATTAAATTGCAATACATTTGCTCTGTTTTGAATTTAATAAAATTTAAATTCTTAGAATAACAACTCATGTGAAAAACAGCCACTGATGTATTCCTCCACAACCTGCACTCAACCTCAGAGACATGCGCAACAAACACGATGTGTATCGTAAGGAGCAACCATACCACGAACATCACATGCATTTGTTTGACGTGAAGACCACCTTGTGCTGCTCGCAACAGGCCTGAGTGAACTGTGTGTCAAACCAAAACTGATGAAAATCAATGAAAAGCCTTATTTAAGTACCGGCTTATAACAGCAGTTACAATGCTGAAACTGATCAATAGTCAACCCAAAAGTCAACAACAGACTCTTACTCCAGTAACAACTACAGACTAGCAGTGATCACATGATTTTGCACTGGAGATTGTTTATATTACTGTAACAATGTTCATCATTACCCTTTAAAACAGAGTAAACATTGTATACTTGGCAGCATTTGCCACAATGAGACACTGACAAAAGAAACATTTCATACTACAAGTATATGTATATTTATTGTCAGGGCTGGTCTTAGGCCATTGCCAGTGATTTAACCAACTTGGGCTCCATGCTGCTTAGTACCAAAACAGAAATAGCATTTCTTTGCGCAAATCACAGTGCTCTCAATTTGTTCTCGAAGTGTTATTATCAATGTTATTATTTAACTTTCTCGAAAGAGAATGTGAACTTGGTGAAAACATATCACAAACCAAAGCTTTGATGAGAGCTGATTTGCAAAGAGTTTATATTTGGTTAACGTTGTTATGAATATTATTCCATTAAGTTAATTAAAATTGGCAAAAAATGCCCACCATCAGTTCTTGCATTGGGTTCATGCTTAGTAAGGCCTGTTTTGTATACTATACAACACAAAAATGACATTTATGGACTGGCTGTGTTGAATGACGTGGAAATGAAAATGTACAAATTACAGTTAATGCTACGGCGCTTACAAACAGGGTGTGAAAACAAATGTACCTAATATTAAGCTTTATGCCACCTAAATAGACATGTGTAATTTTATTGATTCTAGTAATGTACAAAATGTTGTATCAGTGTTTATGTAGCAATTGTAATAAAGTAAAAGCTCATTAACTTAACTTCATTTGAATGGAAATTCAAACAATTTAAGGCAACTTAACCTAATAAAATGCATGTAAACTACTAATAGTGACTTTAGTGTTCTTTTTGTTTCCCAGAGCATATTTAGCACTAATTATCTCGACATTAGTGAAAAAATCGTTATTAGTAGAAATAAAAATAAACACCATAGTTATATACTGAGTTGATTCAGTAATGGGTTAATATAGGCTAGAAGTTTCGCCTGTTCATCTAAAGTTGTCTAACTCAATGCCTCTTCAACTCAAAGATATGATTTTAACTTTAGCGTACCACATTTAACAACTTCAGCTGAAGGTTATACTCAATATGCAAAAACAAATGGAAATAACTGTTATGTGAACAATTTAAGAAACTAAACTAAGTGAGACAAAAGCAGCTCTAGAGCTCCACAAGGCTAGTGCACTAAGCCAAGAATATCAGACTTAAACAGATATAGTAGTAGCACAGCAACAAACATCGGTGCTATATCTGATAACATCATCATGCTGTGTAATACTTCTACAACAACAAATATCACTTTTATCACATCTAATTTACAAAAAAAGCCATTGTAAAAGATGATGAATGAATGCAACTATTATACCCCAGTCATGTGTTTATGGTTATTTGCAACCAATTTTACCAGCCTATGATAACTGGAAGTAAGTTGATTGGTCCTTTAACTTTGTGTTAATAGGTTTACCACTTTTCGATGTCATTATTATGCAATTGTTTTAAAGTTGGACCTAAGACAACAATGTACACAACAACTTTTTGTAAAATATGAACAATGGAACATTTCTGAAAGCAGTAACCCAGGAAATTTAGCCAGACCGTCATAACATCTGTTATATATGCGAGTTTTGCAATTTGTTAGCCGGTAGTGTGCTAAAATTTAGAATAAAATGTGGGCAAAGGCAAGGCAAAAATGATTAAAAAAGATCCTAATTGTAGCTCTGTAGTTGCAACTGATATGAAAGTATATTTACCGGTAGCCTTACATAGGCTAACTACACAAACTACTCAGAAAACTATTCCTATTTCGTTTTACATCCTACCGGATTCTTCACTATGTTTATGATACACTGAAACATGTCCTAATCTTTGGCGACTTTTCTTGGAATATTAGTAAGTTTTAGTCAGACATAAAACGTAGGTTTTTCACATATATGCTTATTACCGGTACTTTACCACAAGTTTCGGCTTTAGCATTACCCTTGTCCTGTGGTGATGACGGGATTATTCAGACGCCACGTAAGCTCCATACCTCATTAAATTTGGTAGTTTCCATCTTAACTTCGCAACGTTTACTTTTAGAGTATAACTAATATTTTAAACAGTTGTTCAAGCAGCAGTTACAGTTACACTAACTTCATCAATTGCAGGTCTGGATCAGTTTGATACAAAATGACAACAATGAATCGATCACGTGACTTTGTTGTTATTTTGATTATTTTCACCGTAACCATTAGAGACGATGTTTCCATCAAACCTTTGAAAGTTTTAATAAATTCTTTGCTATGTGCTTCGTAGTATTTTAGGATTGATTTATAATGAAAATAAAATCATTAAAATGAACAGTTATTTTTTACTCGATACCATTTAAAATTAAATTTTATTCTTTGCCGTTATATCATTGTGATGCACGTTTTAGCCTGCGAGGCAACATTTGCATGTTTTATTTGTGGTAATTATCATCGTAATTGTTTATATCTTTGCGACCACCTACGTCGGAAAAAATTTTCGTCACCCATATTTAAGGCATAAAATAAAACGAAAAACATGTGATTGAATGGATACGTTATTGTAGTATTATTGTAGAATTAGAAGATACGGGGTTGTCAATAAAATGAACATCATATTGACAAAGCTTGTCAAGTTGGGGCGAGCACAATAATATCATGACCCTTGCGACGGAATATTTCATCACCGATAGAAACGAAACTCATCCAAATTTGGTCAGAAAACACAAGCTCTAACCTTATGACCATCAACTGTGAGTGTAGCTTAAAATTTATTGTTTTCTGCTGGCTTGTGTGCTTGGCATGAAAGAACGCTGTGAACGCGCTTTAGAGTTGAAAAGTAAGATTTAAAGGCTTTGAGACTAATTTTCAATTCATGGTGATTTAAAAAGCAAAACTAGTGACTTGACTAACTTTTTCATAAGTGGGATAGATTGTGTTAGCGACATGTAGCTTACTCATTACACTGCATAACTCTTTACAACTATGCGCTTCGAAAAAATATGATCGAATTTTACGGTTAAGTGCAATAATAATAAAGTAAACACAATAAAGTTAATGAACAATACATACCTGGATAAAATTGATCATTCGGGAAAACTTTTTCATTCCCGGATTGTTCATGTGCTTTTTGCCTAAATACAAGGCTTGTGAGCAGTTAAAATTTTATGGTAGGCATATTTGCGATCCAAATTTCAATTGTAGGTTTTTGAAGTACGCAAAAGTTAGATGAAAACAACCTTGTACTTTCGGTTTCACTGTTGTCGGCTGCTGTGACCTGGTTGATGCTTGGATCTATGAAAGCATAAAGGTAGTTAATGAATATTCATTTCTTGGCGATAAATGAAAGAATTACAATAAAACGTGACTTAGCAAGCGAATTTGACATTGTCTTGACATACCTTTCATCATATCTACCAGCAAGCCGCAGACAAATCTACGGATAACAGACCATTTTTCACTAGAGAAAAGCTGGTTGTCAACAAGGCCCTTAAACTCAATGAATGACAAGTTACTAATCATATGTTTAGCGGTGAAAAACTCCTGGTATAGCTGATGGGCGAAGAAATACTTCACATGGCCGTCAAACACGCGGCTGGTAGCAGTGAAATGGGCGTAAATACCGACGACGATATCCTGTATCTCGTCTGGTTCAAGGCCAACTGCTCTGAGGTCGTCTCGTGTGATGACAACTGAAGACCTCATGGTAGCTTTGTAGGCAACTTCACTGAGCTGTCATATAAAATAAGTAATATCACGTTTTTGTTATCATTACAACTTTGGTTAATTAAAACTATAACAATCTACTGACCTGCCCCATAAGTAAAGTGATGTCTTGGTGTTTTGCGTGATTACTGCATCTCAGATTTTCCAACACAGTTGAAAAAACCCGAGTGGTTGTGTTGATTTCGCCAACATTTTTGGAAGGATTTAGACCTGCTGCGATTACCAATTGGAGTAACAATGGGTTAAAACACAACGAAAAGACAACTGGGGCGCTCTCAGAGAGATGTTTCCACAGCTTGTCGGCCGATTTACCCGAATAGGCATAGAATAATTTCTTCATACTCTCATAAGGGAGGTCACCAAGCAGGATTGTGGCATCAGGGCGTAGGGACTCAGGAAGTGCAATAACGCTGTGGGGCCTGGAGGTAAATATAAGTTTAACCTTTCTAAGGAAATGTTTGCAGCAAAGATTTGCAATTAGATCTGATACACTTTGGGGAGTATCATATGACACTTTAGGTGCGTTCTTGTTGAACGACCAGTCGGCTTGATCCATTCCGTCAAAGAGCAGGAGACATTTCTTCTGATTTTTTTTTACCCATTCCCACACGTATTCACAAGTGGCATCGTCCAGTTCTGGAAAATTATTATCTATCAGCAGTGTACGTAGCTTTAGCTTCTCGCCGTCGGGTAAATCCATAAACCTAGAGTACAAGCAAAAGTATTCTTGGGTCTTGGCCAGACGTTTCGACAACGTAGTCTTTCCGGATCCAGGGTAACCGACAATTGCCGAGAATCGTTCGCTGGACTTTAATAAGTTGTCAAAGGAAACATTTCTATTGTGTTCCATCCCCTTCGGCTTTTCAGTTGACGGGGCATAGGTTTCATGTTCAGGGACTGCACCTCCCTCGAAGAAAGAAATTTCACTGTAATTTGGATGAACAACTGGAATATCTGCTGCTGAAACTTTGATTCCGGCTTGTAGCCTGATGTCGTCTTCACGACGTTCAAATTGCAACTGGCAAACTTTTTTAATGGCTTCTTTCATTTTCCGATCTGATGACCGAATAAATACCAATTTAAATCTCAACATGTTAATTTTTCAAGAAATTTAACTAAGCATTTATCAATTATTTAATTGGAATTGATAAATATATTGCTTGTGTACTTACTTTTTTTGCCTGGAAATAGTTTTCCTAAAAAGTAAAATCCAACAACATTAAAACAGTAAGATTAAAAGATTATCTTTGTAACTTATAAGTATGTTATTTACTAAATAGCTGATTGAAACTAAATGCTCCATCGAATTACCAACACTACGACGATATTTCTGATGTAATTTGGATTACAGTACATATATTTGATGAGATAAACACTTACTCAGGTTTGTCATGAGTCGAGATTTTTGTTTCATATTGGTAGCATTGCTGGTGGAAAACCCTCTTTCTTGACCTGAAAGAACTTTCCAGTATTAAAATCTATTTTACATCTTTTTTAACCTCAGCAATGCATACAAAAGAAAAACGAATATCATTAACTTAGTACGTGATCTAGTCAAATAAAAATCTTTTACCATTGAAAGGTGCTTTTATACTTGGAATTTCTTTGTTTGGTTCCATACGTGCTCTAGACGTTGATGGTTGATTGGATAACTGACTTCCTTGATCTGAAGTTGGTCAGTAGAACAGCATTTTAAAGAGGAAAAGCAGAAATAAACGCTTATGTGTTACATATAACAGTATTTTATATTTTTGAAATGTCTAATTGTCAGGAAATGTTAACAAAGTAATTGTGTTTTGTGAACCTACTTTATAAGCTTAATTATAAACGTTTTTTAATTTTGATAAACTTAAAATCACCAACAAATTTTTTAATAATTGAAATTAAATTAATTGCTTTATAGAAGATGCCAGTTGTATTAAGCAGGGTGTTGGTGTTAATGCTTACTGAGGAAGCAATACCTGTATTTAATGAAGCATTCAAAGATGGAGATGTTTCTGGGCTGGAATCTAACTGGCGTGACGTTCTTGGTAGATCAGAGTTGGCTGGTGTGTTTGCAGCTTGAGAGAACATTGCTTGCTTGGTTTGGATACCACTTGAGTTTTCTAATAAAACAATTTTGTTTTGACTGAATTACGATTATTTTCAGTGCAACAAAACAAGCAAACGAGTATTGTGGATAAAATTTTGCATTTAAACCATCATCATAATGCTTATTTTGATTCAATAAGGGTTTAGTTGTCTGAGCCGCAAGATTGAACTTTGTTGTACAAGTAACAACACCCTGTTAATGAAATCTTTAAGTTCTACGGTACAGCCTAATGGTAACAAATTTTACAGCCTAGTAATAATAATTTTTCATCATCACCAACTACAAAACAGAGTTAGATGTAATTTGATACGTTTTAAAGGAATTCACCTGGCACCTGAGCAATAGATCTGGATAAAGTTATTTCTATAAGTTAAATGATATTATTATTGTGACGAGATCTTACATATCATTTTGCTTTAAATATTGATGAACTCCATGTTTTGAAGTGAAATTATTACTGTTTTTTTTGGGAAAGCTTCAGTGTAGTTGGCGCCATTCAAGTAAAAATTCAAAAGATAGCTTCGATATTAATTATATGCTGCCAACAGTTGTTTAGTTGAAATATGAAAATGCGACTGTAGGCAATAAAAACGACAGGTCAACGTCTTGTAATTCACATTTTGTTCCCGTGTTAACAAATGAAGAAGCAATGACATTGTTCATTGATCTCTCTTGGTCACTGACTCACTTGTTTCTCCACTGCTACAGTTTGTGTTAATTTTAAATTCTCAATGTTTTTCGTTCTGTTTCCGCTTATAGGAATTACAGACAATGTGTTGCTAATGTTGGTTGACACACAGCCTAAGAAGTGATGTGTTATAGGTGTTATGAATTTCGTTTAACTAAACATAGGTTTTATTAGTTAACAAAACATGTTTAGTACCTATTAACTGCTTTATAGTCCATAATCTAGTCATTACCTGAAGAAGATACCTCAGTGTTCAAAGCATCGGTTTGATTGGTTAATTCTGAGATATCTGTTTTGGACTCAACATGTGGTTTTGCTTGGATCGGTTGCTTCGGATGGGTCACATCAGGTGGGTCTAGAAATTAAAAAATGAGCAAATATTACCATAGAAACAACAGAAATATCTGAATTAAGATTAACATTGTACAATATAAAAAGAACTTATAAACAATAACAAATTCAGTTAATTTTTTACTGATAAAATCGTGGTCTTTTTATTTCAACTTATGAGTTTAATTACCAATTTCCTTGATAAGTTTGTCAAAGTTATCCTGAAATGATTCTTTGCTAAAATCGTAGTAGAGTTTTCCCGACACCAAAAGAGCTTTTGATAAAAATTGTAAAATTAAAAATAAAATCTGTGGTGAAAGCTGGCGATAAAAATCAATTCAGTAAAGAATATCGAAAGGTAAAAAGAGAAAAAACACATAAACTTACATAAATTATTAGTTAAAGCAAGAGCAGAATATATAGCACTCTTAAAGTTAACATTCAATTGATTTATCACCACAAGCTTTCGTATACTTGAGTTTGCGTCTTCTGGTGTAGCAATTATGATTAATAATGAAAATAACAATACTAAATATAATGTTACCATTCAAACCTTAAGCAACATCCCATTTTGTGACATATAAGTCAATTTAAAAAAATCAACGAGTTATAGGCATTAAAATGCGTTGAAAACAACCAAGCACAGATTAAAGATATAACAAAATGCATACCTGGCCAGCCATCCATTTTATAATTGTCATGGGTGATAATGGGTATTATACGTTTTCTCTTGTCAGCAGCAAGTTTGCCTTCCCTTTGGCAGTTTTCACTGAGTTTATAATTTTCAGACAGAAACATGAGGACCAAGTAAGCGTTGTCAACAGCTTCATACATTTTGTCATAAATGTCTCCTCTCATCTCGTTTTTATCAATCCACACTTTGTAACCAGCGGCAGAGAGTTCATTGGATATCTGCAAAAGTGCGAAAAAATTAAACTAGATTGTTAGGTTAAGTTTGTGAGTAGCTAATTTGCCACTCTTCTACTTTCGTAATCTTTCTAAAACCAACAAACGGTTTCGGTTATTAGCAATTTGCAAAATAACTCTAAGGTGAAAACGGAGTAGAGCATTTTATAACATCCACGTCATCTAAGTGATGGTTTTGCTGATATTTAGGGAATGTTTATGAAATAAAACTTTCTTCCTGACCCTAGCACAAATATTTTAATTGAGAGTCATTTTTTGATAATAACACTGGTCAACAAAAATTTTGTTGCATTTCTACCAACACCTGTTCTTACCTATTTTGGGGGCGCTGAATCCGAATCTGACCTTAGTTTTTTTCTGCAAGGTCTAGATTTTTTGCAAATCGAGATTTTTTATTTTTTTTTTACTAAATTCAAATTTTCTGAAAATTACATGATTTGTCAAATGAAGTTCTTGCTTATAGTCGAATAACCAACCTCAAAACAAAAATAGGTTCCCAGAAATTATTGTGTTACCACTAGCATTTGTATTTACAGACAATTAGGCACCAAATGTTTGAAAAAATGTAACAAAGAACATTTTTTCCGGTAAAATACATGTAATAAGCGATTTTTTTTTTGCAAAATGACATTGAAAAGAATGATGGCAATCCATTAACTTCTGCGTTTCTACGCTTTTTGAGTTTGCTGCTTTAATTTTTGATAAAGCAGGGAAAGTGTAAAGAAGATGATGAAAGGAAACGACTCGTTGTGAGGATTTAGAGCTTTAACAAACTGTGTAATGAGACCTAGTTTGATGTGCAGGGGCGGAAAAACAATTTTGTCTCTGCTTACGATTGGGTTGTGTGTTACATTAAGCATGCCAACTTGAAATGTTTCACGTAAGGGCCACTCCTTCTGTGTCCAATGTTTTTCACATGCTCTGCTGTCCCACATGCATAGAGAACATAGAAATTTAGTGTATCCTTTTTTCTGACCTAGCAGAAAACTAACCATTTTGAGGTTAACACAAATGATCCTGTTGTGCTCATGTTATCTAAGCAAATCCATAACAATTCTGATGTCATCATGCCGTTCCTTTAAGACAGTGGAGTAACCAACTGGAACAGCTTCATAAAAATTTCCATTGTGTAAAAGGACACACTTGAGGCTGCGCTTGGAACTGTCCAAAAACAATCGCCATTGTTCTGGATTATACGAGGAGATACCCAATTGTTCGAGAAGACCAGGTATATCGTTGCAATATACCATCTTATTTTCCTCTGAAAAATAGGGAAGAAAGAGTTCTTCTCTTTTTCGAAAAAAAGAAACCTTTACAGATTGATCTAGAACCTGTTTTTCCTTGAGTCTGGAGGCTAAGAGCTGAGCTTCTTGCTTGGACAAATCTAAATCACGTACTAAGTCATTCAGTTCTGATTGATTAAACGGCTGAACAGCTACTCTGGTTTCACCAGAAACTGGCATCTATCAGAGGCATATTTTCACTCTGGCATCTATCAGAGTGCGGAACAGGTCGTATAGCTGATGGTATGCTGGGATAAGAATGCATTAGTCGGCTCTTCCTGCCAACACCTTTCATATTTACCATGCAAAAGTAGCAGTCAGTCGTGTGATCTTGGGGTTCACGCCACACCATTGGAATGCAAAAAGGCAGACTCTTCCGCTTTCCTTTTGTTCAGTCTCTGAGCATTTCTTCGCAGTTATGGCACACAATATGTGGAGACCATTTCTTATCTTGATCGCCAAGATGGATGCCAAAGTAAGCTCTGTAGGTAGGCTTCACGAACGATGTTATATTTCATCTTTGACGAAAAAAGCGTGTACACAGTTACACACCACTGATATAACAAAATAAATCAGGTTTATTTTTGCATTTACGAGTGTAAAATAGAGCTTATAACCTATCCTACAGCATCTATCCGCAATACCTCACTATAATCAAACTGCTTAGCTTCTTTAAACGCCCTTAAACAGCAGTAGGCTACAACTTAAAAGAGCTGAAAGCTTCTATCTGAAACACTGGTACTGTACCATACAGACAGCTCACACTAAATATGAGCTAGAAACGAAAAAATTTAAATTTTCGAATGCATAAAAACTAGAGCATGCATAAAAAAAATGATTGCAGATTTGATATCAGCATCCCAAAATTGTGTAGACTCAGTTAAAAAATCTCATGCAACAAAAAAAAAATTTGTTGACCAGTGATTAATTCTATTAACATTTCGTGTACTTCGTTAAAACATGTATACTGAGAATATAAAATATATTTACAAACCTTATGAACGAGATCCTTTGAATCATTCCAGTTATAACTGATCATTATATGCTGGTTGCCTTTGTTGTCATCCTGGTGTTGATTGGCCCCGGGTCCACAAGGTGAATTTGTTGCTTGTGGATTATTAGGTTCTGCAAGAAGATGTAATATTTAAACAAAGATGCATCGCTCTTGCGCCGCTGTTGGAGAATAGAAACACGAAGCAATTAATTAGAGGGCGACACAAGTAAAATAGTTCAGGAACTGATTAGCTTTTAACTCGCACGAAATATATGAGTTGAAGCATCTATCAATAATCACAACAAAGAACTTTGCAATAACTGAAAACTAACTCCAACCAAATGGTATAATATCACACACATTTCCACCGACATGGCATGATTTTGCACGATATCTGATAATCAAACATTATTGAGATATAATTAAACCTATGAATTATGTTGAATACAATGTTTTGTAGCAGAAATAAATAATTTTGAACCAAATTTAACGTTTGAAAGTGTGCTTTAGTCACCAGGTGAAGATAAAATTTGTTTAGATTTTTTTAACGTAAACTAATCTTTTTTCTAGGTTATTCTTAACTTTTTTTTTAATTTCATTTAAAACATTTTTTCCTGTTTACAATATTTGAAAAAAACAAATTCACACAAAACTTTGGCAGAGTTTGATTTGAGTGAGATTATTAAATCTACTTATAGGTTAAACTCGAGTAACATTTTTAAACCGATGTATAAATAAAACTTTAAAAAGGTGCAATGTTGCACACTTCCAAAACATACCTGCAGATGAGGTCGTTGGTGGATTGGCGATTGATGGTCTGGTACTTGGTGCTGCCGTTTGTGAATTTGATGCTGAAATCGGTTGTTTAGGTTGCGTAAAACCGGTTTGCTCTAAGATATGAAGACATTGTATAAAACATGAAGCTTTAGTTGAAAGCAACAAATAATAACTTGCAAATAAAACTTCATATAATTTTAAACCGTTGATTTTAGCATCTTCAGGAAAATTTGCAAATATATCAGATGTTGCCAAGATGGACAATTACAAGCCAAACCAAACTCAGCACACAATAATGATGACTGTAACAATGGTATAGGCGTCTCAGATCATTTAGCAAATTGCTTCTTACACAATGTTTGCGAATGTTGATTGAGGTATTATTCATCAACAACCACGTTGCATTTTAACATACGCTTGAAAGTTATGCCCCACATCCCCACAAAACAGAATTCACAGAATCACAGATGTGTAAAATCCAATCATGTCCCAAACAACAGCAAGGACTTTTAGTTTGAGTTAATAAATAAGCAAACATGATTAAATTAACTTACCTAATATACAACTCGTTTTCTTTTCTCCACGACATATTGTTGGTTGTTTGTCGACGTTTCCAAAAGCTGCAATAAAACAGAGATTAAAATTGTCTAAATTCAAATTATTGAAACCAGTTTAATGAAGATAGATATAAGCACAATGAATGTTTGCAAAAGTAAAACAAATACAAAATCATTAAACTTTATTTTAAAGATAATATTTAATTGTACATTATTGCAGTTTCTAAAAACATAAGTGATACATTTTAAATAAATTCAAACAGAAATTGAACGTATCAAATATACACCTTGTGTTTCGGATTTTAATTAACTGTAGAATTTGTAACCTTTTTTAAACAAAACATGATTAATACATACAGTATTCACTGTTTTTTGTCTATAATCTAATCATTACTTGTAGAAGGTATCTCAGTGTTCAAAGCATTGGATTGATTGGTCACTTCTGAGATGTCTGTGTGGGGCTCAACCTGTGGATTTGCTTCGATCGGTTGCTTTGGATGGGTCACATCAGGTGGATCTAGAAATGAAAATGTCAACAAACACTACCATTCGTACAAATGAAATAACTAACGTATGAAATAGAAAGACAAATAATAATCTAAACAAACAGTCCGCAGGTTGGCAGATAATACAAAAGCGGCATATTTGAATCAGATTTTAAACAAACGTTAAAACATCGAATATGCACCTTGTGTTTGGGTGTTTGATTGAGGAGGATCAAAGGGATTATTTACCGGATCCTGCTGCTCAATGCTTGGTTCAAATCTTTTTGCAGAATCTTTAAAATATATGGTAAGCTCAAGAAGAAATAAAAACAATATGATGCCATAAAGAAAGACAAGAAGAATTTTACAAGGAAAGGTTGTACGGTCTTATAATAATCACCTAAAGGATTTATTTGTTTCTCTTTAACTTGTGTTGGTTTTATATTTTTCAAGTCCCTGATGTATTTTTGCTTATATTCTCTGTTGTCTTGGTATCGTCTTTGATCGTGATGTTGGTATTGTCTTTCATCGTGGTGATAAATTTTAGGAGCATAATTAATCATGACTGTCCCTGTGTAACCACAAAAGTTAAGATTTTCATCTATAAAAAGGCATCACAATAATATGGAAACATAATTTGATAAATGCAACTAATAGGTTTTAGGTATTTGAAATCAATTGTGTGCCTACGTATTCAGCAAAACATCTTCATAAAACTTACCAACTCCGCTTTCAGCCAATTTGCTTGTAAGCTCATTCCATCTTGGATCGATTCTACTTAAAGCACTCTGAGAAGCTTCAGCATTTTCCATTGTTTGCAAGACTTGATTTCCTGCATCTGCAGAATCTGGATTTTAAGCAAAGAAAAAATGAAAAAATTTATTTTCTATCAAATTTAAAGGAAAACATCAAAAAGTTTATTATTAATTACAGCAAAGACAAAAACTTCATCATTTTAATCTCAGATTACTTACCGTGAGACATCCCCGCTTGCATTGCAACAGCACGTGATGTTCCAGGTTGTTCATCACTTTCACCTGATGAGCTCTCTTCGTTGTTATCAGGTTGCACAAGTTGAGGTTTATCTTCGGTTAATCTTTGCTCTTCTGGCTTCGACATACTTCAACGTTGCAGTAATTATCTTAGCTTATGTTTTATATACCTGGTCAAAATTGTTGACGACGTAAAAGTTGTCCAAAAAATAAAAAAGATATAAGCAGGATGTTTACGAAAAGAAATTAACTGGAATATGTAAACTGTTGTAGTAGATGTCCAGATCACATTGTTTTACACATCCTCACTCAGCATGGCCTTCTACCATAGACACCTTAAATAGAAGGACTGGTAACTTCTATGCTCGGTATCTGGAACTTGGGTCCCAAGTTGGAACTTGGGTCCCATCATAATTTGTGTCAAATACATGGTAAAACCTTCATTCTGGTGTCTCTTGGGGGGTTTTGAAGGGTGAGGAATTACTTTTTCATACTTTTAACCTTCTACAAGGTCATCTGAAGGTCATCTAAAGGTCATCTAAAGGTCAAATCACGAAAAAATAGTCCAAAATCACTCAAAATATTGCATATTTTCCCACTTAAACAACTGAAACACACAGTATGTTCCCCTGTGACTGAATTAAAATGTATTCATGGACAGTTTAGCCTGAATATTTCAACACGAACAATGAAATTTGTGAAACAACAATGAAAAACAACAACAAACAACAATGAAATTTGTGAAACAACTATGAAAAACAACAACAAACAACAATGAAATTTGTAGAAATGAGTAATCAAAATACTTGTTGGCATACTAAAGATACTTGTTCAGTTTTTAGTAGAGAGTTTTTCTTTTCTTCTCAAACAGCCGAGTTGTCTTTCTTTGTCACTGTTGTCAAGCACAAATGCTTTCAAAAGAATGTTTGATAAAGTAAGACATGCTCCTTGAATTACAACCATTGGACTATCAATACGACGCAAAGCATGGCTGAGATGAGCTCGGCAGCAATGCAAGTTGCACTTACCAAACAGTTTATAGGCTGAGTGTACAAAATGTACTGTTGAGAGTAGAGGTACAGTTAGTCCACCTCTATTTAAGTTTGTGAGAAACTCCGAATTAATCCGATGGTCGTCATCATTTTCAGTTTCGATACACAAGATATTAGCTGGATATTTGTGTTCCAAATATCCAGCTAGAAAAATACATTTATGCTTGACACTGTCATTAGATTGCACTAGGTCTTCAGTGTCAGCAATGGTGATGTCAAATTGATCATCATCAATGCAAATGTTAGAGGTGCAAGGCACATCATGAGACTCGCACGGAGTTGACTCATATTTTAAAAGTGCATGGAGATTTTTGGTTTTTGCAGCTGCCTTGATATCTACAATGTCAATATAGAAATTACCTCCACTGCGTTGTCTGGCTTGACCAAAGAACTTTTCAAGGGCCTCATCAGCAAACACACCAGGTAGAACGTAGATGAAGTTGTGCTGAGTCAGTAGCAACTCTGCGGCTTCGATGTTGGCTCTTGTAGACACTACAAATGCTTCTGCAGTTTGATTAGTAAGCTTCTGCGTCCGACCTCGACCACCTGACCATGCACAAGAGGATATAATGTCACAAGTTTCATTAAGTTTCTTGAAACTAGTGCAGTTCTTGGTCCATGGTTGACGACACTCATCACGCATGTTAATACCAGAATATCGATCTTTCACATTCATCATGTGAAACCAATCAGTGATGAGTTTGACAAAAATGATGGTGCCCTCGTTAATGCCAAGTTTATCCTTTAGAGTTGAAAGAGCAGCAACTGTCTTGTCATTGAAGATCTGGCATACAAAAGGCACGCTTTGTCTCTGCAAAGATTTTGGGTACACAGCTGTGTATGTGATCTTGGTAAGACGGATGCTGTTTTTCCGGTCTTCATTGTACAGTGCTTCTATGTCCTTCCATCGTGCAATATATGTGTTTCCATCTTTTGTGAAAGAAAGTTCCTTATCATGCACCGTTATCCAGTTATTTCTTATATTTTTAAAAGAATGAACGTAGTCAAAAACAAGGAAAGCATAAGAATTTATAGCGTCAATAAAGACTTTACCAGGGCCATGTAATTTACCATAAACTGCAACATTTGTATTGCAATTATCACCTACACAAGAAATTATACTACCACCAGCATTTTTTACCGCTACTAGAGCTTCCAATAGAATTTTCTTGAGTTGATCTGAATTAAGTTTTGCAACAGGGTAAATGCGTAGTATATATCTAGGGCCACCAAAATGGCAGACAACTTCAATCACCAAAGCATGTGTTGCAAGAACTTCGGTATCACCAGAACCATTTTGCGCATAACCAACAACACGACCACCTGAGTACCTAAGTGTTTCTGTGAGCTTTACTTCATCAAAAAGAATGTTGACGAGACACTGCTGAGGTTGAAGCTTTTGGAAAAGTTGCTCTAAGTTTTCATCATGGAAACTACAGGAGAGTAGTTTTTTCAACAGTTCCACTCTCGGTAAAACAATTGAACCGGACTTTCGTACCATTTTATATGCAGCTGGAGAAATGTTATGAAGTTCGGCAGCAAGAATATAAAGATTTTTGTCAAAACGTCGACCTTCTGGAGGAGTGAGCAGTAACTGTAACTGAGCATAAATAAACTGGAAATGAGGCGAATCAGAACAGCTCATGCTATTCAATTCCTCTACAGCACTTTTTAGATAGTCTGTATCTTTGAACTCATACTCAGTAATGCATGACAGAATTTTGTCTAACTGTGACCACTTACTAAGAAGGCTATTCTTTTGCAGACAACCAGCTTTGAAAAAATATGTTTTAGGTATGTCCTTTCCATTTTTCTCAACACATTTAAGATGCAAAAATCCAAATGAAGATTGAACGCGTTGAAAATGAAGAAATTGAATAACAGAACGTCCTTTTGCATCAGTTTTAGAAATGTAAATGTCATCACTATCACAAAAAAAAAGATGATCCTTTGAGAAATGCTGCTTGATTTCATTACAAAAAGAAGAAAAGTCAGCTATCTTATCCAGGCCTTCAGTACGGAATCGTTCCTTTTCAGCTCTCGCCTCTGCTGAAGCAGTTCTAGGCCTAGTTCTGGGTGCTGAGGAGACCTGCTTTAAGCATGACTTTAAAACTCCAGGGAAAATGGACGGTGGTTGGCTTGGTCTTTTTCCACCTTTAACTGAAATCCATTTACAGTCAAAATGATTAGCACAAGCATAGATCTGCTTAAGCTGTAGCAAACTAGAACGTTCATTTGGCATGGCATCAATCCAGCGGTTTCGTTCTACTTCATCAGTTGGAAATGATACCACTTTAGAGTACGGTTCCTCCCTGTAATTGCCTCGACAACCATATACATTACATTTCTTAGGCATTGTGTGTTATTAACAGAGACCCCTGAAAAAACTTTGTTCCGATTATGAAATAGAAAAAAAGAAAAGTTGCTTTAAAAAATTACCCTACTCTATCGGCATTGCCATAGCCTATAATTGGTTTCATCGTCACATGTGCTTATTTATCAGCTATTGAAGCAGTTAGAAAGCTTTAAAGTCACATATGCTTGTCTGCATGCCTTATTTTAAATATTTATACAGTTCTTTTCCAAAATTCAAAAGATTCGCGGCACACCTGAGAATCTGTGACGGCGCACTAGTATCTGTGATTGGGACCCAAGTTCCGTAACCCGAGAGTGCGAGTTACTAGTCCTTCTATTTAAGGTGTCTATGCCTTCTACAGTATCTGCCAGAATTATATTTCAGAGTTGTTTTTTGCCCACCAGAATTCCTGGAGCAACCTGGTTGTCGTTGCCTGGCAGCCGTCAGAGTTCTTAAAGCAATGTTGTTTCCAGCCGAAAATCTTGGAGCAGCTTCATGCCCGCCTAAGTTGTGTTCCGGTGAAGCCTCGTTTCCGCTAAAGCTCCAAACCATAAGTCGGACCGAAACCGAAACAAAACCATTGCCAACGGAAATTCAAAATCGCTTCTTCTCTGTCGGATTTCAAAAACTGCCTCATTGCCACTGGAGTACAAGAGCTGTTTCATTGCCTTCGGAGTTTCAGCGCCGCCGCGTTGCTGCCGGCATTCGAGAACCGCCACCCTGCCGTCAGAGTTGCAGAACAATCCTCTTGCCGCCGGAGACCTGGAGACGCCTCGTTGTCGCCAGATATCCAGCGCAATTTCTTTTCAGCCGTAGAATTCCAGCCGTTTCTTTGCCGCAGGAGTTCCAGAGCCGCCTTTTTTCGCCGAATTTCCGGAGCCACTTTACTGCCGCCAGATTTCCAGAGACAACTTCTTGCCGCCAGAGTTCAAAAGCCGCCTTTTTGTGCCTTGGAGTAGTCTCTTTAAAGCCACGTCATTGACGTTGAAACTTACTACGAAAGCCATGACAGAACCACAGCTAGAATTAGGATTTTTCTCTTGTTCTGTGTAAATAGCTTGGCTGTGGAGTGTAAAACTATAACCGCGAGATGGCTCTCCTGCCTAACAAATTCACGTTTGTGGACAAACCACAGTTAAGGACTCAGTGAATGCTGCGCTGTAATCGTGACGTATGTTATTGTCGTGTCCTTTAATTTTGTTATTGCACTGACTTAGTTAAGTTGTATCACGGCTGCAAGTAGTCACGAATTAAACCGTTCCCTTTTGTCGCTGGTTAATTTGGTATTGCTCAATTTAATCATTTCCTGATTCATAAAAACCAGTTTTATATTAACATCTCTATATAAGTCGACAGAGTGGGGAGGCTACGTACAGGGACGGGGCTATGAAGTACGCTTGATGAGCTCATATTCATACACAAGGAGGAGAAAGTGCCAGCAGAGTTGGGTTCAGGGGCAGTCTCGTTACCGCCGAATATCCAAGCGCACCCCTGTCGACAACGGAAATAAGCTCGTTTCCGGCGGATTGTGGAGCGATTTCTTTGCCGCCAGAGTCCCCGAGCCGCCTCATTGCTGCCGGGAGTCCAGATCCGAGAAACAAAGAAACAACTAAAATCGGCATTTTTGCGCTAAAAAGGGGAAAGTGTCCTGGGTGAGAAAAACTATGAGCGCCGAGCTTGTTTGCTTACGTTGATATATGGCGGGTTATCTCCTGGATACTTTATTGCGTCGTGGCACCGTATTACGCTGAGCAAACATTGCTTGCTGATAACTCGGCAATATAACTTACACTTTTCATTGCTTTCGTGTTCAGTAAAACATAGAATATAATTTTTATCTCTTCAGTTAATACGACATCCTATTTAGCAATCAATGCTTTTAAAATCTCATTTACTTTAAGTGAATCAAAAGTCATCCTTGCATTTCGATCACCGTTAGGTAGAGAGATGGAGCAACGACACAAACTTTTGAATTTGTCAGCCAAGCCCGTCAAAGTAGCAACATAGCCTGGTGTCCGTAGAAACCGTGAGTTTTGTGACTAATTTTTTATCTTGCGTTAGTTGCTGTTCCAGGATGCCATCGGTCATGATTCGAGACAAAAAAATCGAAGGCAAAGACAAGAGTATCAATGAACTTCGATTCAACATTCATCCTAAGCTACCAACAGCATTGAGCTTTCCGACGAGCTGCAATTAGATTAAGTCCAACCTGTCCAATTGCCCCATCACAGTGCGCGAGATTTTGTTTAGATGCTAAAAGCGCTCCGCGATTGTTGTTATCTCAAGAAGATATAGGTTGAAAACAAGAAATGGCTGAATCTTATTGTTGCTGGTGTTTGCGCAGACATTTGACACGATCAATCAATCATATGCCTGTTAAAACGAGTACTGGGTACTTTGCGACATCGTATAGTTTTGTGGGCATGTTAGATGGTTTTCGAATCTTTCCAGGTTTTGTTTGATGTGTCACGTTCCAGAGCTTTGCGCTGAGCGCTGTATCCAAGAGTTCAGCTTCACACGCCGCCGTGTATTTCACTTTGATCGCATAATCGCCACAAGCAGGTCTCCAGTTACACTGATGATCCTGCCAACGATGCAAGTAATATTGTCATCATGCCGAGCTTTTCACAGCGAATTATTTCAAACACGACCGCACCGGTAATTTGAGAAAATTCGAGTAAAAGCTGCTCTTTGGGGGAAAGAGTTCTGGGTGGGAAAAGTCATAATTGTATTTCCGTGCTTTAATTGTATTTCATAGAACCAGCGTAACACAGCGACATTGCTTTTACTTCACACTGAGGTGAAAAGTTCAAGTGTCGTTAAACTGCAAAATGCGTTTTTTAACTTTTTTGTTAAGTAGTTGTTATTGCGTTGTGGTTTTGAGAAATTAAACGTATAATGAATTTCTATAGAAAATCCAAATCCAGCAACGCAGTCGACCGAATCACTTGAAATGGCGGAGTTGTTTATAGTGAGCACATACCGTGATCGCGTTTTAGTCATTTCAATGCGGAAGGAAATCAAGCTTGCTTATCCGTCTGGATTTCAGCGCATGCGCAGAGACATGTCTGCGCAACTGCAACACGAATGTAAAATCAACCACAACCTTGACGCAAACGGCACTTACGCAACACAACCAAATCTGGGGTTTAACAAAAGAGGCTTAATAGCTTTCATTTTCAATATCTTTCACATAATACAGACTTAAGCGGGAAGTAGGCGGGTATGTGAATATATATAGCGGATATAATTTTAGATAAGTGAGCAAATCTTTTGTTGACTGAGACAGACAATAGCGATTATGACATAAAACCTGCGGTGGTACGTTTCCCGCCAGTTTGTGATTATGAATGCGGTGATCAGGAGGATTTCCCTAATAGAAAGAACAACGCAAAACGTCACATTCTCAATAACTGCACAACTGATCTTTAACTGCCGCTGATACAAATTTCTCTCCAGCCACGCAAGCTCTTATTTCCTACCACAACGTAATACCGCAGGCAACCTGCTACACATGGTATCGGAGTTGATTATTTTTAGTTCATAAATTTATCCATAGATATATATATATATAAATTTAGGGCGATTTTGCTAACTCGAAAGGTTACTGGGTCGATGAAAGCATCTCGACTGGAAACACCGAGTTCTAAGAGCGCGCAATACGGGTATTATTTAAGATCACGCAAGTTCAATAACAAGAGGATAGAGACGGCCGGAATCCGTGGTCAAAACCTGACAAAGTCTGGACCATCGAGGCCACATTGACCATCAAACGCGACAGCGCTTCAACCAACCACGTCGTTTCAACAACTTAAATTGCGGCCACTTTCCCGAAGACGTCGAATCATGATGTAATTTAGTCTGATGTAAGCTGGACATGTGTAATGATATGACGCAACTGCAACGATATATTTTAGTCCTTGAGACACTGACACACTCGCAACTGCGATCGCTGCTAGGTCTCCCAGCTCATGACGGTGCTGAGTGTTTTGACAAACTAATGCATTTAACTACACAGAGCTTCGAGGAGCGCACAGACAACACAGACATGTGAATGGAAGATTTATCGCTCGTTGACTTAAAACCTTCCCAGTTTATGCGGGAATAATTGCGCGCCATTGGTGAGGAAAATCTCATGCCTCAAGCCGTGTTTGAACATTTGACGTATTGGCAATAAAATCCTTACTACTGCTGTAGGCATGTTGCCATTGTGACATCATGTGTTCAGCGTGTTGTTGTTTTTCAGCTCAATTAAGCTCAAATCATCAGCAACCGAGACAAAAGTAAAAAAGGCAAAAAAATTCTAAAAAGAAACAGTTAAAGCCTTTGGCTTTAAATCATCGAAAAACATTAATACAGCTCCCGTCATCGTCACAACGCATTTACATAACTGAATATTTGTTTAAAGAGGAAACCGACCATAAATAGAAGTATGGTCGTTTTTATATTTATAATTTAATTTCGGATTTAGTGGCCAAGCTACTTGTCAACAACATCACACCATATTCAATGTTAAATACTGACTCTACAACTGACTAAGTAAAAGAGTTATTTAAATTAAAACACTACGTTAAAATATTCAAAAAGTTTGGACATATTTTTAACTTTAATGTTTTATCAAATAAAACAAAGTTTTTCGCGTTTTCTGCTAATTGCCTAAGATCATATTAAGCTTAAATACGCGTTTGGTTATTTTGCTTGTACTGGTAAATCTTATAAGCTTACTTGATAAACGGCACATAACAGCAACATTATTATTACGCTATTTTCATGTGATAGCAACATGATATAGCTAAGAAATAACCAACAACATTTACCTGTTCTTCAAGATGCAAACGTTGAAAATACAAACGGTATAAAGATATATCTGCTATTACTGCTAGTATTAATCATACGTCTAACTTGAAACCTGCAAAATAATGGAATAATAATGGAATTATCGTAGCGTTTATTTTTCGCCACTGACATATCATATTAGCAACAGTTTTGAAACGTCAACTCTCAGCAAATAGCCGAGCGCTTTTCTTGGCGGTAGGATGAGCAGTCTTCGCAGCTTCAGCAATTTTTGTTATAAACCAGACATCAGCTTAACGTTAAAATAATAAGACGATATAAAATTGCCGACCTCATATCGTGAATAGACCCATGGTGAGCTATAATCGCTTCACTTTAAATAAACGATGTAATAATAAGCGATGCTTCGTTTTAATTCTCATTTTGCTGCCTCAAGTTTAGAAACAATTAACATCGCTGCATCCACAAAACAGCTGCGCAGTTTTTATGTCGATTAATGATTCATTTCTCTGTTGAAATTATAACTCACTTTTAAAAGCAGCATTGCAACGAACTGATAAATAATCGAAACCAGAAAACAAGAAGTCATACAAAATGTGGCTTGGCATTATGGCAGCTGACTGCGCGAAGCCATGAAGTGATTAAAAATCACGTCTAATCAAGAAACATGCTTTCAATGCACCTTGATTAACTTATCGCAGTATTTGCGATGATATTGTCACAAAGTTCAACAGCATAAAAACTTTAAAAAGGATTAGCTTTTAAACATTTAAATTAAATTCTGATAATTCTCGCAACATATAAAGTCGAGTTGATAAATGCGAGCATTTAAAAATTTTAACAACGTTAAATGCGCTTATGCGAGTCCTTGCTCATCTATTCTGTGGACTCGAGTCGACTAGCTGAGTCGTAATCGAGTCCAACTTAGCTAAGAAGGTGACGTGACTTAAATGAAGCATATGACTGACTCGACTTGACACTTGAATTAAAAAATACGCCAAAAGATTTCTTGTCTTCAAATTATAAACGAAATTAACCTCAAGCCGCTCACTCCAAGTTATTCCACTGTCTACGTCACAATACATCGCTTTGAATTAAGTTGAAACTTTAAATTCTTTCAATGCATTTGCTTCATGTAAAGACAATAACGAGTTGTTTATAAGAAGCCTTGCTTAACCAACAACATTTTTGCAGCGAATTTCTTACCACGAATATTTGTTTAACGTTTAAGCTACTTCCTCGTTTTTGCGTCATCTCTTTTTAAAGCAAGTGTCGTTAAAACAATGGTTCTATAAAAACTATACAATTAATGACGATGAACTTTGTATATATGACGTCACAATGACGATCCCGTTACGAAATCGCACACAAGGAAGTTGAAACTTCCACTTGTCTTAACATTTCGCCTCCTCCTTTATACCGCCATTTTGTTTCACCATCACAGTGCACAAGTCTTATGCAAAGCAACAAACAATTCCTGACAAACTTCTCATAGAAATGTTAAACAAATTTTTATTCGTTTATATCTCAACGCTTTGGCGGTTGGCACAGAATCAATAAACAGTTGTAATTCACAGCCTACAATTTGCGCATATGCTTATAAGTATGCAGATTAAGCGTTATAGTTTGCATGAAGTCTAAATAACGTTCCAGCATGTCCTGCTCGTGATCAGATAAATTTAAATAAAAATATCGCTTTTAGCTTATTTATACGTCACCTACCGTCCTCTACCTGTAACTTATCGTTGATGTAACTTGGCCTTTAATTTGCCTCACTCTGGCGCTGATATAACTTACAGGAAAAACTGAACCTAAATTTTTCACAGCGGCAAGCTTAAATTTTACACAGTTTGCGTCAATCTTTGTAGTTTTTAGACCCTTTCTTTATCAAAAGAATAAATAACACAAAGTAAACTATAAACATTATTTTCACTTTAGCGAGTTATAATGACAAGCAAATAATTAATTTAAGTCGCGATTGATTTCGGTTGAAATATTGTGACGTTGATTAACAGCTTTCAAGGTCTCACTTGGGGTAGCGCTTGCCTCTTTGACACTTTGATACTTGGCAACTTTTCATAGTTTACGTCACTTCCGTGTGAGGACCAATTCTTAAAATTTCTCTCATGATTACAAAGAGATATGCAAAGTAATGATATGTTTTTGCAAAATAAACTTGTAAATTAGTTATTGACGGTGATGTGTCCTCACATCGTTTGCTTCCGTCACATCAACCAGTGTGAACAACAGTCGTCGATTTGCCCAGACGCTTAAAAGTATGCAGATTATGCTTCAAAAAATTTATGAGTTGATAATAACATTCAAACTTGCATTATGATGATTTTTGATTGATGATGATGTGATGTGAACAGAGGAATGTGAGTGAAGAGAGTGCCTAGTTAAGACAATTTGGCGTTCACCGCAAATTAAACTACGAAGACCAAAGTAAAAATAAGACAATAAAATAAATGAAATTACTGAAAACATCTAATTGCTTCATTTTCTTTAACAAATACGCTGCTTTCTTATACCTTGCATAGACTTTGAATTATGTCCCAGAATTTTCAATAGTTTGCAGAAATTTTTCAGAAGTTGGTTTTACGGCATAATCATATCATATAGCATTTACCCTTCCGAACTTGGCACTATAGTTTATAAGAGGAACTTGACCAAAGTTTAACCTGGTAAGTTTAATTTTTAATCACGATTTTAGGCACAATTTATCAACAGTTTTGATCGTAAAAAAATTAAGTCAAATGATTTTATATGCAAAATAATTTTCGAATTGGTCAGTTTTGTTTTCAGCAAAATCTATCAGTTAAAGCTTTAGCGCCGCCAAAATACAAAGCATTTGACAACGTTGTATCCATCTATTAAAGTTTCGAGTGATTTCGTTGTCAATTTAACCTTCCATCCATTTGTGTCGATTATGATTATATCAACAACACCGTAAAACATCGACTTTGAAGTTCGAAGCCAGGAGAGTGATCACTTGGGTTGTTGCAGCTGAATGTGTGAGTCAGCGCCAGTTGACGAAGTATTCTGCGCAATTGTGGTGCATTGTTATTGTTTAATTTTATTACATTGTATTACATTGTCATCTTTTGTCGCAAAGTATCTTGTATTTCGTATCAATTGTGTGGCAAAGTACTCGCAGCAAATGTGCTAATTACAAATACGCAATTACAGTGAATACACTTATACGGCTTCAATCACACTTGGACCCGTTTTGATACCAAAAGCAAGTTCATCATCATCATCACTGAAATAAGGTAAAAATATGTTAAATAGTTTCATCAGCAAAGCAATAAGTTTTCCTATTTCTTCCATAATTAACTAAGTCGTTCTTGTTCTAACTTACGTCTCGCTTGTGGATCGGCGGAGGATCACGAACCTAAACAATGAAAAAAAAATAACCGAAGCAGAATAAGTCAAACAAATACACATTTTAAGAAAGCAACAAAAAATAACGGAAGTGAAGTTAGAAAGATGCGAAAGCCACGCCACTTTCCAGTTTTGAAGTAATAAACGTAAAAATGCTAAAACAAGGCTAGTTATCGCGGGTGCATTGTGACGTAAAGTCATTATTCTGCCGTCCTACTCCATTTTTGGGGAGGGGGGGAATGAGCTTTATGGAGGCGCCAAAACATCTACATACAAGAAAGTCTTGGCAAGGTGGTAAAACGATAAAAATAATAAAAATAGTGAAAACTAATACTAAGACCCTGGCCTTATGCGCATACTCCAAGTTTGGCGGTATATGATGATTCATGATAGATCACGGCGACTTATCAAAACTTTTTATTCATTAAAAGATTGTTTCGGAGTCAAGATGAACTTTTTTCATGTTGTAAAGACTTGTTGGGTGTTGTAAAGAGTATTATGAAGGTACAGAAACACTTACATACAAGAAAGTCCTGGCAAAGTTATAAAATGATGAGAACGGCGAACGGTGAATGGTTCGAAGAGCAAAATATTTCTTCACGTTTCAATTCTCGATAATTGATTTCAACCGAATAATTGGGCATCGAATTAACATCTCGCTTTGGTACGACATTAAACGACAACATTAAATTATCACTGTCGTGCATTGACATTAAACAACCCAGACATCAATTCCTAAACCAGGGGTCGGCAACCTTTTGCAAGTCACGGGCCAAATCTAAATTTGTAATGTTTTGGCCACACTTATCTCCAGCGACCCTTTCTTGTGTCGATCGAACGTCCTAAATTATTACCTTACCATCATCCAGCTAATCTCAGTTTTGGCATTAAAAAGCCTTAACAGCTACAAAGCACCAATAAACCAAATACAAAACAAATAAATAACGTCATACAGACCAATTTACAATGCATTTGCTGACAACTGGCATTGCACTTTACCAATACTTGAAAACTAAAACTGCCAACACAACCAGCTACGGTGGCAGGGATGCGGAAGCAATACTGCTCTCAACCGCTTCCGCTGATTTACATATTTATTCCAAGCCGTCTTTTCAACAACCGCTCACTTTGTAGTTTGTAATAACCTGATTAGTGATTAAAAAACACCCCATTTTCTACCTTTTCAATCTCTAATTTTTAGTGTTAATTTTATGTTCTCAAATAGGGTTTTATGTGACGGAATGCTTCCACTCTCACTAACGCGCGTATCTGCAAACACACACACACACTTATTACGTAATTTCATAGCATTCCCGTTTTGTCTGCATGTACAACTATTCACAGGTTTATTACGTAATAAATCGTTTAAAATTCAAAGATTAAAATATAAAATTGCAAACGAGAAGGCGGAACTGTTTTAATAACTAGCGACATGTCTCGGGCCAGATGATTTTGATTGGCGGCCGCATCCGGCCCGCGGGTTGCAGATTGCCGAATTTTGCCCTAAACAATGACCAGTCAGTGTAAATCTCACAACAAATGCATTTAACGCTTGTCTGTTTTTATTGCCATTGGACAATAAGAACGAGCGAACATGAAGATCGTGTGGGACTGCGATATAAGAATTAAAAGACTGAAATAAAAAATGTCTGACAATCGGAACTTGCAAAACTCTAGCTCGGTAACTGGGGCTCGAGCGATGAGGAACCGTCGCCTGGTTTAAACCGTGCAAAGACTTTTCTCAGTCCGGAGATAAAAATTGTCCCGTCATATTGCGTTGGACCAGGAAAAAGGAAGTCACGCATCTGGCCTTTGGTGAAGTATGTTGTCTGCCAAGCCCTTTCTGTAAGTCAAACAATTTTACGTCATAATCCAACAACACGCCTGTTCCATCCAGATGCATCACCAACACTGCGTTATGGAGTTTAAACGAGAAAGGTGGATTCCAATCGATGTTGTCATGTTTATCTAATTAAGTGATGTTAATATTTAAAATATGTATCAACTTTTTAAATGAATGATTTTGGTATACTCACAAACTTTAGACTTAAAGCCGAGAATCATTTCTATAAAACGGCCTCGGAATCTCTTGGGTGTGTTCGCATCATTATTCACGTATCAATGACGTCACAACCATCAAGACAGCAGCCGGGGTTAAATTTTTACGCAGAAAAATCTGTTAATTAGTCTCCGATTAGACATGTTTTTCAATGAAGTTAAGCATTTAAAAATGTTTTGGTCAATAATTCCAGAACAATTACGGAGGCGAGTGTCTCATTTGCCTCAATGTAGCCAAAGCACGAGCTGGAGTGTAGGAGTTTAGGGTTATCTCTAGCATACAGTATGATCTCAGATGTTATTAAAACATGGCTTGCTGGTACTTATTTAAAAATTTAAGCAGTAGGATTTTAAATCAAACCATTTGTTCTATGTCTGACCCGAAGCCGGTCTGATAGAGCTGACACCTAGAGCACTGATGGAGTCAGTAAGTTCTCCCACCCAGATTTTATCCACCATATTTGTCGTTATCTTTGGATCGCATGCTGCAGTTAAAATATTGTAGTTTCCTTTCACTAAATCTACCAAAAGATCGGTTTCACTACAAATGCAACGTTTTCTGTTGCCGTCATTGATTGTCGTTTCCTGGTACTTTGTTAGACTGTTATGTTTGTTTCCAACTTATTACAACAACTTACTTTGTTTCCAACCATACAAATCTACTTTAAACAGCTTTAGCTTTTAAAATATTGCAACCGCTTGGTGACGTCATAATAGGTGGCGTGATCCAACTTTTTTAGCTTATCAAACTGGAAAGTTGTAATGAACAGAACAAGCAGCATCTCTCCTCAGGCGCAGTCTAACTCTAAAACTTGTTCTGCTGGTTCTTGGCTTAAAACGAGTTGGGAACCACTGACCTATACCAATACAATAGGCCTAGTTTGTAGTTTGAAGTTAGGAGCTTGCGATATTCTGCTATTCAACAGCCGCTGTTATAATTAAGTTTCATCTCGTGGTAAGTATTCACCTACCATAGTTTAGATCATAACTTTATATATTGGACTATGACTGTTCAAGCTTGCAGTAATCATCGGGCCAACATCACATTGGCGGTTCTCCATTGATCATTACGTCACGCGCTGTGCGTCTTTGCATCGCATACGTTGAAAATTCCCCCAATTCATGTATCTTGTTTGAGCTATTTCTATACTTTGTTCTGTGCAACGCGCTCGCACACAGATCAACAGCCATGTTATTGTGGCGCTTTTCGTATCGAAACGTTACAACTGAATGATGACTTCATTTTAGCTGTCTGACTCCTGTAGAAGGTCGCTGGTGCTGCCCAGATAGCTCACAAACGAAAGCGCAGCTTCAGCGTTCGTTAAATCAAAAACTGTATCACGACCTTCTCGGTAACACGTTTACCTGAGACTGGTCCATCAAACCGTGTGGAAAAACACGAAAGGTCGCGAATTTATTGGTATAAGTCCAACTTCATGCAAAAAAGTTTTTGGTGTGGAATGTTTCTGTGGCACTGACCGCCATTGTTTGATTTTTAATGGAAAATTATTTCTAGCAGTGCCGTCTTTTTGGTTATACTATTTCTAGAAATTGTTTGCTCTGCAGTTTTAGGTCATAACTATAAGTCGACTGCCACATTATTCATTGGCGTTAATGACATTCTTCAACCATCTGGCTAAGTTTCAGTGACCTGCCATGGTTTTAGAATCCAGTCCAATCTTTTCTTTCCGGAAATCTGTATGTGCCAAATATCTATACGTATGCTTAAAACCTGCACTCTGTCATGTTGAGAGTTATTGCCGTCGTGCATGCGTTATATTTACTTGTACATGTTTATGGCTCCATTCCACGTCGGAAATGTCGAAGGAGACTTGCTGAGATTCCACAGAGTTGGCCAGAATGGCAAATACTTCGCCGACAATGTTCTTGTCGCTTAGGCTGGGGAACATGGCGGCCATGTCGAAGCGCTGAGCTCTCGCGAGATGCTGAAGGATGAGGAAAGCTCAATCGATCTCCGATGAATCGATGTGGGATTGGGCGATGTGCGCGAAGGTGACGATCATGTGGTCGGTCGTTTTGTTGCTCACCATCACTGGGATCTGAACCAACGACACTTTATCCAGGATCATTTTCTAACACAAGTATTTTGCAACCCGAATGGCGCTATCTTGTGTCTGAGAAGTGGAGCACAACTTTGTCCACTTGAGTGATGAGCTTCTTGGAAAAAGTTGGGAAAATTAGAAATTTTGCTTTTCAAATCACCATTCAAATATTATTCTTTTGAAACCAAACAATTCTTCAGCAACTACACTGGAAAAAAGTGACCGTTATTAAGCCTAGTCCAAAATTTTTATCATTGTCTAATAAGACGCCGATTTCGTTGAAAAAACATTGCCCATACTTTATTTTGGTCAAGTACCCATAAATCTGTCTAGGCCTACAAACAGTATGCAACTCGTTTTTATGGCTGACTACGCACCACCGATGCACTGGAAACAATGTTGGCTAAATAAAACCCATGATACGATGTGATTGGCGTTTACTTCGTTATATGTGAAAGACTAGTGGTTTAATCTCATTCGTGTCATGTAATATACTGAGCTACTTGACACAATCAGAGTTACTGACTTAATAGCTGCTGTTATTGCGATAAATATCACATTAATATTGAGATGGTGACATTTCGTCACTGTTTAAAATCTTCCTTATCCTTGCAATGTCATATTTTTATGAATTTTTATTTTTCTACTAAATGCAAGGCGCAACAAGGTCAAAACAACTTAGAAGTACCCCTGTATAAGTATAACAAGCCGAAATTTTTTTACAACTTTCATTAACCTATGAAAAATGAATTTATGACAAATAATAATTTCGTTGTTGTATTACTTGGCTTGAATTATTACACAACAAACACCTTTGCCATGAAGAACGAACTTTTTCTGGCTGTTCGTGTTACCATATGAGCGAAGTACAATGTTGATTGATAGTTGTTTTACTTCTCACTCGATGGTATGAGTTCTCATTTCTCAAACGGCGTGACTATGCTGTTTTAGTTGCTTAAATTCTGTCTATGCATATTGGTAAATGAATAAGTCCCATTTTTATTTATTATCAGACACAAAGGCTTACACCTTTGGGTAAATCTTACTGAATGTTACATTGCGCAGTAGTAACAAGTGAATGGGAACAGTAAAAGGAAAGATTGCAAACATTATATCGGTATTTATATGGCACACCAGTTCAAGCCAGGTAGTTTTTCTGAACGTCATTAAGGAGAATTTAAGCTTGGTCTGCAACTGAATTGCAAGATCCCAAATTAAAATTTAAGCATTTCCACAACAACTCATGGCTCGCGAGTCACGTGTGACGTCACAACCCAAATTACTTTCTTAGAAACGTAAAAACGTTTTTTTTTCAAATAATCCGGGAATGCTAACGCACACAAGAGCTACGATTATTTGATTTACTTTTAACATAAAAACATGGCATTTATGTTAAAAATCACAGCAAATATATTCAAGATAACCTTAAATTAAGCTAAAAAATGTGGTTCCTAACTATAGGACGAAATAGGACGTATAGGACCTAATATAGGACCTAATATGTAATTACTTGAGTGTGACGTGTAACAGCGTTTGCTATGTTGGCAAGGTGTGACGTCATTGAAGCTTGTCATTGATGGTTTTGTAATACAGTGACGTAACAACTTACATGAAAGGCATTTAGTTAGTACATGGTATTAAACAGGGATGATGCCACAAAGTAATACACTGTGCTCCTACAAATCGTTTTCCGCTGGATGGAGCGTCGGAACACTCGTTTTATGCAAAATGACCGAGCGCAATTGGTGGGAAGGTAATTGTTCTGGTCTTTCAGTTCCGGATTCGTCACAATGTCGGTCTAGCTTGACGGTTACGTGGAAATGAGTGGTCGGTGATGTGGATTGAGTCGAGTGACGTCTCACTAAATTTAGTCATAATCATGCTTTAATATGTGACTGTTACGTCATAAGCCAAGCAGGCCATTCAAATCGAGTAATGACATGACATCTTCGATTTGTGGCTGGATGGGGGGAACCTTCATTTATTAAAAAATATTTAATAAATTGCAGATTAAACATCAGCCAATACCACGGAGGTCTTTCTCGAAGCAGGGCACTTTTGTATTGTGACGCCATTTCCGCCAATTCCTTCCAAACGCGTTCAGAATTTCCGAGTTGCTCAAGCAATAAATCAAACAGACCAAGAAGCCCTGCCGTGTCATAAAAAACAATAAGTTCTCTGAAATTCGTCAGAAATGTATTATTCAAAACATTTATGGCTCCGTTAGTGAAACGCCAGAGTGCTATGACGTCAATACACAAATGGTAGAGAAGCGCAATTATGTGCAGATCGCGATTGTAAAACATGCAGTTAAAGGTGGAAATTGGAGATGAAAGACAATTCTGACCGCACAATCGAAGGAATCAACAAATTTACCTGAAATGACTGAAAGATGGCGTTGACGTAGAAGAAAGCGATTTCACCAGCGCCATCTCCCGGACTGAGAAAAAACAAGATGTAGGTAATTCCAAGAAGGTTGAAAAGAAAGAAAGCTGCCTTCACTGCTTTTGAATACGTCACTGGACTTTCCAGCGAGTTCTGCTTGATGAGTTTAGTGACCAAAATTCGGACGACATTTACCATTATCAACGCGTTGATCTGTTTAGAAGGAAATAAATGTTTTAATTCCAAAGCTTCATAAACTACTTGATTGATGGTGGATGAACCGTGTTGACCCAGTAGATAGTAAAATAAAAACAAGATATAAGGTGGTTGCACTCTAAAAGTTAACTTTATTTTTGATACTTTATTCTTCTACACGAGCTTTCGCAAGCATAAGTTTCTTCTTCAGGTTTACTAAGAGATGGCAAAAATTATTTCAAATAAGTTACTCCGAGCGACTGGTAGTTCTGATCCTGACTGCTATAGTCAATACTTAATTCTGATCATTGTTATAATGTGACGTCATAAAAAACTTACCGCGAACAAGACAAAGATGGGAATCTGGTAGAAATATTCGACCCAGGTATCTGTCGGGTTCTGCATCCAGCATTCTTTGTCCTCATAAACCGCTTTAAGCACCGCCCATAAAACTGTGATTGGGATCGGTGTGCCTGCGTCATAGACATCTTGTGTTATTAGTAATTAACATGTTTTCGAGGAAAATTTGTGCTGAACATATCTGATTCAAACAGTTTAATGAAACAGGTATAAGCTTTGGTTTATGCAACATCTCAGAAACACGTACAAAAACACAAAAGACTCCTTTATACTCCTACAGCGCTATTAACAAAACGTTCTTAACGCAATCTAAAAGAGTTAGGACAAGTTTTAGGATGTTAATATTCGGACCAATTTTAAGTTGCATGACATATATGACATTAAATAACCTGACTAAGTCAATAGTTGAACAGGATTTTGTAGAAGCCAAAGACAATGGCCGTAACAATGGACTTATCTGACATCACAATGGTCACTACGCGTGTAGGTAGCTTTGATATTACCACGTGACCATGATACCCTGTCAGCAAACTTGGCAAAAATAAATAAATGTGTGATGAAGAATAATTGTTTCTTCAGAACTGACTGTAGGTCGAAACCGACTGACTTGTAAAATGGGAATCGAAATATTGATCAAAGCAGCTGTTACTAATCCTGACTCACCCCAACCTAGCGCCATGTATAGCTTTATGCTGAACTTGTCGTACGTGTAAGCCATGACCACCATCATGTGAAGGTAGACGCCCTCCACGAACATCCAGCAGTAGGTGGCCACTTGAGAGTAGATGGAGATGGCGGCCAGGACGCGACATAGAACCTGGAACCAAACCTGGGCGATTGTGTGAAGAAGAAGTGGCGTAAACAATTGTGCAGACTTGCACATATTATATAAAGATATTTCTTTTACCAAAAAATATCGATACAACAAACCGTAAATTTGTAATTAAACTTAAACTTTAACATTATAATTAGCTTCGTTGTAAGAGTAGTGGTAAGCATAAGATATCGTTTACGTAATACTAATTACGTCAAAATACCTCATTGTTTTTTCTTGCATGGTAGCTGGTGAAGAAACTATGATTAACCAGATGACGTTTTGTAGAATGAGTGACGTAGCAAGATTCCAATGAATGATATTTCTCCAACACCGGATGCTTCTACAACGTGATGACGTAAACAAAATGACGTATGCATGCCGTAATAAAGCCGAAATAACCTATTTTTGCCAAGAGAACAATAGAATTGGATTTCACTTCATGCTTTGTATAAAGTGTTAGCATAGAGTTTATGCCATAGAGTCCTCCCTATACAAGAGATATTTTTCTTACATAACTCTTTTAACTTTCAACATGCAAACTAAGTTATACACTTTCTTATAAACAGTTTCTTATGATTGAATCGTTGCAGAACTTCAGTCGCATAAAGCCGCGAATTTTCGTCATCACCTCTCTGTGATTTTTCCCAAACTACGTTTAGGTCATAATTGAATTTACTTTGAAGTCACAGTATAATTATGACTCAAGGTCTCAAACGGCTAAGACTGAGATCAAAGATTACGGGGTCAATGACCTCTAAATCGAGTTATCGCGGTGTTTTAAAATTTATGTCGTCCGCCATAGATGTACCTGAGTCTCCAGAAAAGTAAAAAAGCGATGATCAATGTGAAGAGGGAAAGTCCCCTGCCTACGTAGGTTATGATGACGACAATCTTGAGATGGGCATTGACGTAATCTTCGGCAGGGTTTCTCTGAAATTCAAAAAAAGTGTAAATCACTTTTTAGATTTAAAAATTTCTATCCCATCCCAAGCGATGTAAGTATTGAATCATATAAGTCGAGACAAACAATCTTGATCATATAAGTTGTTAAAGATTGTCGAATCTTGATTGAATTTATTTAAAGTTAATTGAATGTAAGTGACCTAGTTGTTGTTATTCTGGAATTATTAAATCTATCCGTGCAGGTTATAAAATGTTTATGTGAAAGCATTGATGCAGAACTGACCGAGTCCGGTATTGGACGACAAGCAGTAAAATTAATGCGAGACCATCTTCCGTCTGATTTACACTTGCGAGTCGCGTTAACTGGATTTCAAAGAAAGTAACTCATAAGAATGTTCCATTTATTTTCAACGATAACCTTGTAGGCTATGAAATGTCATATAAAATTCGAAGTTTATCTATTTGCAAACAGTAGCCTAATATAGCTCCTTTGCAATAAGAATATAGAAAGTATACTGCAAATAACTTAATGTCGTTCAGGTTATAACCCTCATACATGAATTGTTGTAATCAACTCCACTGAGCTTCTTAAAACATCTTGTGTAGGCAATGCCGCCACCAAGCGTTTGGGAAAAGCAGACATCCGGAGGAATCATGTTGGTCACGTGGGTGTTGACGTAAGGGCAGTGACCTTTAGCAAGGAAAGTAAGGTGAGAATTTTGTGGAAATATTGAGTATTTCTAGTTTTGTGAAAATCTCAGATTGTTTGTGTGTTTGTTAGTTGAGATTGAGACAAGAGATTGTTTCGTCATAATATTGTCATACCGGGTACTTTGGTGTAATTTTGACAGAATTCGGCAATGATGACGCAACTCGTCTGTTTCTCTCCCAGAAACTCAATTTCTTTATTGTGGGGTTCTTGGCTGGGTGGAATAGGAAAAATAAATACAGTAGTAGCATGTTCGACTAAAACAAGACGTCACAGAGAACTATTATGACATCATTTTCGATATAAAGCGATTACCTATAATTGGCGCACATCTTGTCCAAGTTTATTGAAGTGATCCCACTGACCATCAACTGAAAAAGGAATAAAAACAATGAAAAATATAAAAATTAAAAATCAATCAACTCTATACAATCCACCAGAAGTGTTGTTGATATTTGAAAGTGACGTAAGAAATGAAAGCTCGCATCCTCACAGCGGTGATATAGAGCGAAGGTCAATTCCAGTACTTGTTACGTCATCCTAGTTTATTTCGCATTTCAGTTCAAATGTACAACAGGATTTTATGGTTTAGTTTTTTATATGACTCAGTATCAATTAGTTTTATTAATTTCAGAATAAAACATGAAAAATGTTTTTAGAAACGAGAATTCTTTTTTGATCATGTTCTATCAATTCTATACCTATTCTATTCTGTTTATTTTAAGATTTTTTTAAAGTCGCAAACATTATGACAGAATTAATGAAACATTAAGACACCCAAGGTTAGTAAAAGGTTGAAGATAAATTGTTGAATCTCTTATAGAACTTTTTCCGTCAAAAAAGCCGCAGAAAATCACGTGCGCTTTTGTTTTTACCGAAAGTTTGTTTGCTCAGAAACAAACGCAGAGTTATAAACTACAGCAATTGTTATGTGATAATTACATTGATAAACGACAAAACTCTGCATGTCTTGGTTAGTTGACAACCTACAAATGCAAATTACAGCAACATGGTCACATTGTTAGGCGCAAGATGTTATATTTTATCACCTATTTTGAACTGTGATTTTACCTGTGCCGCCAAGAAAGCCAAAACTACTGGAACTGTTTGAAAATTCATTTTAATAAGAATGACACCATTGTCAGTGACGACATTACTTAAACAATCTCTTAATTAAAATTTTTCTTATACAGGCCTATAGCTAATGCAAAAAAGCGAACAAAATTTGTTTAATTTCATCCCGACTACTTTATTAATCAAAGCATACTCATTAATTCCTGAACACATCTTCTGCTCGGGTTATATCTGTAAATCAGACACCTCGCACTAAAACTGTTGCTTTTATTGCAACAACATACGGACTTTCTATGGCTATAACATAGACTTTATAAACTTTTCATTATGCCTAACTTATAAATCTTTCTTGGAAGACAGAAAGTGAAAACAGTCATGATTGACACAAGCAAGTCTAACATTAAAAGTTCGAGTAAAACAACAGACCGCAAACATAAAAGAAACAGCTGAGCAGAGATTTCAATAAACACGGCAGGCTCCATCAATGCGGGTGGTTTTATAAATCCACCACGACACCACGTCACTCTACAGCCCTGCACTGAACGAACTACCCAAGCATATGGCAAACTACATTATGAAGAAAATTTAATTTTGTACGATGCTATTTCTTTTGAAGTTGAATTATATCCAATTAGAGTGTAAATTCGAGGCCATATTAAGTATTCACTTATAACTCAATAATGCAATTTTTCTATTCAATTGTCTTGTTGCAATCTTGATCTTCAAAACTTGGATTGTAATTTTGTACAATTAAGTCATCTTTTCTTTATAAACCACGATTTCTGAGTGTCTAGCTGCGCGTGTCTTCTTGCAAACGAGAACTTTTCAACCTATAATTGTAAAAGAGCTCGTTTGCTGTTATCTTCTGGAAAGTTTATTTTTTTACCAGTTACGAGTGAAAATTACAGAAGGAAATTAAAGAAAATCGTTAAGTACAGTACGAAAGTTATCGCGAAGTTAAATTAACGCCTTAGTGTCAGATTTCGTCCGCACTTGCCCGTAGAAGTCTTGTATTTTTAGATTCTTTTATATTGTAGGAAATTGTGTCGCAATAAAACCATTCCTTTCAGCAACTACTCCACAAGGAAAATTTTGCAACTAAATTTAACAATTTTTGAAAATTTGTAAGTTATGAAAGGACAGCATTTTAATGTTGATTTATCTGTTCCTGTTAACCTCATCATAGACACAACTGTTTCGAAGCATTCGTCATATATACTCCCCTAAGCAGCCTACTTCCTTGCAATGCAAAGCACTCCGGTACAACTCGGAAGGAATTTGTGAGTGAAAGCGCCGCTTACGAGAAACTAAATCCTTGCGAGGTGCGTTGGTAATACCGCCTCTGACGTCAAGCAGATCCTACATCAAACTATGTATAAGTCAACAACCAACTTTCTATAAAATGCAATATTTTAAAAAAACATTTAGAAGAAAATTGCGTATTAACATGAATCCGTAGAATGGCTGAAACTTTCCGTTGATGTTCGTTCTTATTGTTAAGTAACGATTCATTTGGTAACAGATTCATTGTAGGTTTAGTCCCCGCATGTTGGCGCTGTGTTGGATTTTCACCAGAACCAACGCTGTGTTGACGGTCAAACAAATTCCTCTCCAATTCCAACAATATTAACTTTGTTCGAATTTACATATTGTCAAAAGTCTGACGGTGTACTTCTGCACTAAGTGCAAGAATAGCAATTGATGTTTTAATAAAAGGCCGTTTGCGACATTTTTTGAGTAGACTCTCGAAAAATTTTATCTTCCTTTTCTATTAATACTTCCCCTAATTATATTATTTCCAAACTATATGATATGACTTTTTGAAACTTTTAGGTCTAAATACTTGCTGTGTGGGGCGGGAATTTAGTATAACTGAAAGCTGGATTGCATTAGCTGTTAGTTGGCGGTAGCTGCGATATTTGCTATAATTGTCAGGCCACGTACTTAGTAAATGCAGGCAAAACCATGCACTGTTTATCTCAAGAATCTTGACAAGAAGTGTTGTGTTTGCAACATATATCATGATAGACTCCAAAATTTATCTGAGAAACAAAATACTGACGCTATTAAATGCAGCCATAACCAAGGAGTAGGGCCTATTTTCAAGGTGGGACATGTCTCAAATTTCGAAAAAGGGGGTTCCCCAACTCTTGAACAAGAGGGGCTAAAAACAGGACAACAAGTAAGATAACTTGACACAGTCGTTGAGTGTAAAAAATTTCGGTCCCGAGCTGGTTTATAAAGCGGTGACTACGTTTAATGCAAATATCTATTAAAAACTTTACACGGAAAATTTTGTTTCATTTCGTATCAAAACTTTCAAAAACTGTAAACTAACTAACTTAATCCTTTTTGACACCTTGGCGTTACTCCCTTACGCCGTACCGGCAATAACTCATTTACGGGAACTGTGTTCCGGACCGTTCCGCTTTTTTTCACCACTGTGTATACGTCATGCGTCATCATGCGTCATCATGCGTCATCATGCGTCATCATGCGTCATCATGCGTCATCATGTGTATACTTCATGCAAAGCAGTCGCATTGCTACGATGGACGCGAGGCAGACTCCAATAAGCCATTGGCAGATGATGATTATGATGATGATGTTTTAGCGCTAAGGCAAAGTTAAATCGTGGAGATTCATTTTCACCGCGTCATAATTATTCTGAAACAGCGGCGTAACCTAGGTTTTAGCTGGTTGACCATCCAGGCCAAAACGCGAGGGACGCAAATTTTTTTATTTTTACCCCTAACATAAAAGGAAGAAGCTTTGGTCGATACTTCCGCTCCGCAATGGATGTCTTTGGAGTTCTCATACTGAAAGAGGAAATTTTTGAGGTCTTACAAAAGCAAACGTATCAATTATTATGCATCCAGGGCCCGCCCAGTTTCGCTTTCTACATTAAGCGGCCATCGTGAAAAGGATGGCGTATAACTGCCAGTTTTTCGCTGCGCAAGAGAATCAACTTTCCTGGAGAGTTTTCAATTGCAACTCAATAGGTTTATACCAAGTGTGTTTTTCCGCTAATGTTGCACGAAATTATCAATAATTATGCAACGTACGTAACCACGTAACGGAGCTCCTGTTACGAACGTTTTCTACAATTTACGTTATTACGCAACCTTCTTTTTTGGTACATTCTATGCACAGAAACCATCGTTAAATGGCTTTTTATCTGTATGAATTCTCTGTGTAATTGCAATTGAAATGCGACATCTGCACTCGGCTCTTTGCCCACTTTGCCGATTTCCCAAATGATGTGATGTGATGTGATTTCCAAAGGATAATAATGATGTGATTTCCAAGTGATGTGTCGTCATAACCGTCCTTTGATAACTATTGCTACAACCTTAAACCGAGTATGAAAGTATGGCAGTGACCCTGCTAAGTTTTTAAAGTGATATCAGACTGCATAAAACTCAAGACAAATATCGCTTTCGCGTTTCATGCAAAAGTAGATCACGCACGACATCGACAAACTTACGAGTCTCGACACAATGATGTCAGCTTAAAAACAAAGTGTTTATATCGAACCTCTAAAACAAGGTTTTGACGTGCTGCTGTGCATTGTGTTGCGTATTCAGTTGTATCTTTTTCACCGTTTTGTTCTTGAATTAGTCGCAAAGGTATAATTTTTAGTCACTATATAAAATGATGTTCTTACAGCAGTCCTTAAACCTAGCCTTGCTTGTGCAAAAAAAGAGCGAAAGGGAACAATCCCTAAAAGGGAGCGCGGGCGTGGTTCCGTTCCGACGTTGACAAAAGAGCTTTTGCTAGCTCAAACAAATAAACAAATAAGCTGCTTAACCTCTCGAGATCGTTCCTAAACAATAGGAGCGATCTCGATAACTCCTGCCTTAATATGAGAGTAATAGAGCATACAGTTCATCTCGAGTCGTTAAGCAGTTAATCAAGCGTAACAAGGAAAACTTTTTCACTCCCCGCATTTTGATAGGAGCATACAATGGGCACACGCTGGTATTTTAAAGGGGGCTTTAAAACAACTTTCCCCGCTTCTCAACGCGATTCAAAATACCTCACTGCTTGCCAATGTTCCCTCTAAGCTGCGCGCGTGCGCACTGCTGACACGGTTTTCGCGCACAGAAAATCTGTGCTGCGCACAAGAAAAGAATTCTACCTGAAGTGAAAAAAAAAAGAATAATAATGGCCACAGTGCGCACGTGGCACGTCTGATGTTGCTCACAGTGGTCCAAGGACCGCTCAGGGAGTTAATATGTTTGCTCAGAGTCGTGAAGAATTAGAGGGAACATTGCTGCTTGTTAACCCGGTTGTCATAAGCACGGAGTGTAAGCAAAGAAACAGTTTCTTTCCGCATCTCAGGAACGCATAACAGCGGCTACCTTCATACATTTCCTGCCCAACAACTCGTAGCGAAAGTTGCAGCAGGAAGCTAATCCCCTGATATAACTCTGTGTGTTTGACGTCTTGCCCTAACTACACGCCGCAATGTTATTATTATTACTGCTGTTATTTGTCTGCTGCAAGTTGATATAAATTTTGGTAGCTTATAGTTCTGTTAATCATTGGTTACAAGGTAGAGGCAGCATTCGAGGCAGATGCTTTGGCGTACAAGCCATAGCACCAGTCGCATTAGATTTGAGCAGATATAGACAATTTAGAGCTGAGCCCTACAAAGCAATTAGCGATGATAAAAAAAGCCTACTTATAACGCTTAGGCAGAAATATGACGCTGAAAATATGACACAAAACCAATTTCTGTCTTACAACAAATTTTATTTCCACAAAACTCACTCTGGATATTTCAAATCACAAAAATCAGCAAATCTAAAATATTACAGCAAATTCACATTTAACATAATGCAGTGAATATTTATTTGAATAAACATGTCTAACAATTATAATTATGACATCACTATTAGTTTATGTACAAATATAAATCAATTTTATCATTGTATTAGTAAATCTGTAGATGGTGCATCTGGTTGAGCAGTCGCTCGATCTTGCAGATGTCCGCGGTTCGAATCCCGGCCACGACGCAATTCCTTTTAAACAAGTGAATCGATGTGTGGAAGGAATTTTTATAAATTTGAGTAAATAATGAATTTCTGTTTAAAACTGAAACCTACTTACCATTATTACGTCAGCAGTGCTCCCGCGGAGTGAGTATGGCGTCACTAAAATGAACATGCAACCGCTATAAATTAAAAATTTGGTTAAAAATTAAATTTCTGTGCAAAGTTTAAGTTGACACAAACATGACAAGATATAAAGAATACCGAGTCATGAAGCCGGTCAAGGACGAGTTGAATTTGTTGTTTCTCGCTCGAATTTGCGGAGAATCCATCTTCGAAGCAACCTTCCATGAACAGAACTTCTTCAATTTCTTCTCCAGCTTCTTCTCCAATTTCAACCAGAACCGAAGTGCGAACGGTGAACCGAATTTGCGAACCAGACTCGCTCGAATTTGCGATTCTTCCATCTTCGAAGCAACCAGTCATGCTCAGATCTTCTTCAATTTTAGCGAAAAATTCTGGTCCTGGAATGTCTTTGATTATGTTGCCATAGATGCTCAACTCTTTTACCTGCAGATGAAATGTTTGTAAACTACAACCTGGTGTATTGATGAAGCTAATATATTACTACATACAAGTTAATATTACCATTAATTGGTTAATAACTAACCAGCACCACGCGGTCAGATTTAGGCCTAGCCTACTGGTCCAACACAAATTCTTGGTTTTTGAATTAAATAGAAATAATTTTGAGCGGCCAATTAAAACCGGTATCGAGTATTAGTTGTAGAAACAAATCCTGATAATAAGTTTGCAAAAATATTTTCAGTTTTAAAAAAATTGAAACTTTTCAGTTGACCCAAAATTAACCGGTACATGTCAGGCTAAAACTGATCCAACAAAATTTTGTCATTTTTTCATTAAAAATACGGAATTTTAAGCGACCAAGTTTATCGCAGATTCCACTTTTTGTTGTAGATTCAAGTAATCGCTAAACCGTCGCAAAATTATTCTGCAATTTTATATAAATTAGCACAAAATATCCGACCTACACTGCCCAGTAATCTCAACAAACTGCCTTGAAAAATATCTTCGTACTAGCGATTATGACGTCATTATAACAAATATAAACAATTGATTATGACGTCTTATGCTGTTCTAAGCAAACGATAAAAAGTTGAATAAATCGTCAAACCTTTCCAGGCATCTCAGAGATCGCCGAAATTAATCTTTCCACATCATCAGGGGAGAAGCATCTCCTCAGATTAAGATCCTTCAACTCCTTTCGTTGTTTCCTTAAAACGTCACAAAAGATCGCGGCTTCCGATGATGACAAGTTCAATCCAAACAGACTCATCTCTGTTGGAAAGCGCTGTGACGCCATTATGAAGAGTTCCATGTCGCCGGATTCGTTTAATTCGCATAAAAGCGAAATATACCTGCGTTGGTTGTTGTCATCTAAACAAACATAATAGTTAATTATTTACCGGTTGTAGTTCGCCGCGTTATAGAAATAAATTTAAGACGGAAATTTTTCATGTTTAAGCAACAAAGTCAAGTTGAAAGCGAAAACTTACTTTTCTTTAAATTATCTGTTTGGAACGAATTAAAAAAAGAAGCAGTCATTTTAAAATGAAGATAAACTTAATACAACAACCAGAATTGATCTAAATGACATGTGGCCTATTTAGCCGGCAAATATTTTCACCAGAATTACCGGCAGCCTACTAAGCTAGGCTCTGTACACTAGCACTGGCAATATGTTTGCAATAGACATGTAAATGACAAAACTTACTTTTACTTGGCCTAGTAGGCTGCTGTATTAATCTACCAGTGATTATGTGGAAATATTTCCCGGCTAAATAGGCTACATGTCATTTCAATCAAGTTTCACAAAATATTATCACACAAATGTTTTCACAGCATCACCAGTCTGCCAGCGGCCTTACTGTACTAGGCCAAGTAAAGATAAGTTTTGAAATTCAAAGTAAATGTGTGTTCTGCTGCATATAATGCATGTCTATGGCAAATAATACTTAACATGCACATGCAGTTTATTCATTTATTTGCAGATTTAGGACAAAGTCAGAAAATAAACTTACCATACCAATCATCCCTCTGCAGTTTCTCAAATCGTTCCAGCTGCGACTTTAGTTCTTCTATCCAAATCCTCCTCTTCTCAGCAATATCTGGAAAAAAAATGTTATCAAGCTTAATACTGACAGGTGACAAATATAGTCTAGGCCTAGACGAAATAGCTTGAAAGTAACTGTAGGCTAGAATGCAATGAAATGTACTAAATAAAACTATTGCCTATTTTTTTGCATATAAGCCTACTTGCTGGGTTGCTAAATTTGCATTTTTCTAACTGACTGGATGCCATTTACTGAAGTTGCATTTTTGATTTACCAAACTGTGCGAATGGCTGCTCATAAAACAGACAACTATTTTATCGTTTTGCTGCTGATTACTAACGTTCTAAAACAATATTTTCATACAAATTTGATAAAGTGTAGTTTCCGAAATAGGCACAGTATATATAATGTTGAAAATAAAAAATTGGTTGTAGTAATATTTTAAGACTGCATGTTAAGAGCAGTTGCTAGAGGATCTTTTATTTTATAACGGTTATGTATTACAATGCATTGTTTTAAATAATATGCAAACTGTGCATGACACCGTTTTATTATAAAGTACATGGATCTCGAACAGTCAGAGGTGGGCACTTAGTACGTAGAAAGTACCATCGGTAACAGTACTTGGCAAAACATGTACCAACGGTTCCGGTATTTGGTACTATTTCAAAAAAGTAGTCCGGTACTTTGCCAGTACTGGGTACCAAACTACTTTTCGTACAGTGCATCATGTTACAAGTGCAACTTTTGCTGATATTATGGCCCCGCTAAAGGTTACTTCAGGTCAAAAACAATGTGAACTCACTCTATGCCGCTTTATTAGACATTTGTAGATTAAAAAAGAGCAAAAAACACTAAAATTGAAATCAAGTTTCAATTAAAATGAAATTTTAAAAAGCAAACTTCTGAAAACCTTGAAGTAATCATTTTAGAAGTACCAAGCACTGGGACGAACTTAAATTTCTAGAAAAAAGTAATTCAGTGCAGGGATTCTGTACTGTTCTCTAAAAGTACCGATGGTATCGGTACTGAATAAAGTACCGCAATAAAATAATTTGGTACTATAGTACGCTGTACTGCTCACCTCTGCCAACTGTACTAAGTCTTGCTCAATAACCGATGTTTGATTGGTGGGGAATCATCTCTGAGGTCGTGTAAAAACTATCTTCTAAAACCATATTAGCAAAGAGAAATGAACGAAATTATTACACTGCATGTTAATGCAGTAGACTTCGCTTATTATGACTCTCTTTGGACCAAACCATTCTGGTCACAACATTGGAATAGTCATAATAACCACAGCTGCAAGCCTGATACAGCACCACACACTAAGCAGTATCGACACAGTCGGAAACAAATTGACTAAACTTTCTAAAATCTCATACATTTCTTACATGATGCGAAAGAAAACTCACATGGCACAATCATTCCTGTCACATTGCATAATTGACAAAGAAACATTGGGTGAATAAAATTGAAAAAGTGGTCGTAATACTCAAACACAGGTCATAGTAAACAGAGACATTTGTATGGCAAAATTTGGGACTATATCATCACGGTCATATAAAGCGGGTTGTCATATTAAAGCCGACTTTATTGCATATAAATGTGTAGCACACCATATGGTGGCTATCATTTTTTTACATGAGTTGGTAGGGGTGGCCAGTGTAAAATAACATAATTGTTAGCCTAAACCATATTTGAGCTATATTAATTTCTGTTGGCGGAGAAACTAAACAGAAACAGGTTTTGCTTGCTTTCGTAGTAGTGCTGTAATTGCTTTTGTAATAATAAGGAGAGGAGTACTGAATCAGTTTATGAGTATCAAAACCAAATTTTTGAAAAAACAATCGAAACATTGCGACCAAACCATGTATTATAGTATTATACAGATGAATAACAGTGCGTATGCTCCAAATTAGTTTATTCTAATTTTCTGCTAGTATGTTTAGTTGTGATTTTCAGTGTCAAAATACTTGTATATAGCAAAATGGCAATATAAATGATTTCCTGTTGTGACACAAAAACTTGTAAATTATTATTTAATTTGCAATGCTTTTTCTCTATTTTACATTTAATGAAATTTATATTCTTAGAATGACAACTCATTCGCAAAACAGCCACTGAAGTATTCTTCCACAATCTGCACTCAACCTCAGAGACATGCACAACAAACACGATGTCTATAGTAAGGTGCAACCATACCACGAACATCACATGCATTTGTCTGACGTGAAGAACACCTTGTGCTGCTAGAAAAATGCTATCATACTGCAACAGACCTGAGTGAACTGTGTGTCAAACCAAAACCGATGAAAATCAACCGGCTTATACCACCAGTTACAATTCTGAAACTGATCAATAGTCAACCCAAAAGTCAACCACTGACTCTTACTCCAGTAACAACTACAGAGTGATCACATGATTTGGCAATGGACATTGTTTATATTACTGTAACAATGTTAATCATTGCCCTTTAAAACAGAGTAAACATTGTATACTTGGCAGCATTTGCCACAATGAGACACTGACAAAAGAAACATTTCATACTACAAGTACATGTATATTTATTGTCAGGGCTGGTCTTAGGCCATTGTCAGTGATTTAACCAACTTGGGCTACATGCTGCTTAGTACCAAAACAGAAATAGTAACAAAACAGAAATCGCAGATCACAGTGTTTTCAATTTGTTCTCGAAGTGTTATTATCGATGTTATTATTTAACTTTTTTTCGAAAGAGAATGTGAACTTGGTGAAAACATATCACAAAGCAAAGCTTTGATGAGAGCTGATTTGCAAAGAGTTTATATTTGGTTAACGTTGTTATGAATATTATTACATTAAGATATTTCAAATTGACAAAAAATGCCCACTATCAGTTCTTGCATTGGGTTCATGCTTAGTAAGTCCTGTTTTGTATACAATACAACACAAAAATGACATTTATGGACTGGCTGTGTTGAATGATGTGGAAATGACAATGCACAAATTACAGTTAATGCTGTGACAACCAAACCACGTGACTCTGTGTCACGTCATAGCATACGTGCAGAAAAACATCTGCATCAGAAATGATAATATGATGACCTTGATTGAACTGGTTGGAAATTGAAAAACAAATACGTCAGAGGTCAAACTTGGCCAGGCTGATGCAACGTTTGAAGAGAACAACGAACGAAAAAAAGGATTTATGCTAAAAAAAAAGCGGATGGTTTGGTTGCGAATCTGGGAGAGTGGATGGAGAGACAGTAAAAAAAACGAGTGCATAAAAAAAACGTGATTACCAAAATTTGAGTTGTTGGGCGACTGAAGAAGAATAAAAAAAAAGTGTTTTCTGTTGCTGCCGGAGTATTCTATTTGAATAAGGCGATTTATCAATAGTTAGAAGTGACGAAACGTCATAAGTTAAACGTCATAAGTGGTGCCCCGAGTGAGGATCGAACTCACGACCTTGAGATTATGAGACTCACTCGGGGCACCACTTATGACGTTTAACTTATGACGTTTCGTCACTTCTAACTATTGATAAATCGCCTTATTCAAATAGAATACTCCGGCAGCAACAGAAAACACTTTTTTTTTATTCTTCTTCAGTCGCCCAACAACTCAAATTTTGGTAATCACGTTTTTTTTATGCACTCGTTTTTTTTACTGTCTCTCCATCCACTCTCCCAGATTCGCAACCAAACCATCCGCTTTTTTTTAGCATAAATCCTTTTTTCGTTCGTTGTTCTCTTCAAACGTTGCATCAGCCTGGCCAAGTTTGACCTCTGACGTATTTGTTTTTCAATTTCCAACCAGTTCAATCAAGGTCATCATATTATCATTTCTGATGCAGATGTTTTTCTGCACGTATGCTATGACGTGACACAGAGTCACGTGGTTTGGTTGTCACAATGCCACGGCACTTACAAGCAATGTGCGAAAATAAATGTACCCAATATTGAGCTTTATACCACCCAAATAGATATGTGTAAATCTATTCATTCAAGTAATGTAGAAAATGTTGTATCAGTGTTCGAGTAGAAATTGTAATACAGTTAAAGCTCATTAACTTGACTTCATTTGAATGGAGATTCAAATAATTTAAGGAAACTTAACCTAATAAAATTCATGTAAACTAGTAATAGTGACTGAAGTGTTCTTTTTGTTTCCCAGAGCATAGTTAGCACTAATTATCTCAACATTAGTGAAAGAATTGTTATCAGTAGAAATAAACATAAACACCATAGTGATTTATTTATTTGATTCAGTAATGGGTTATTATAAGCTAGAAATATAGCCTGTTCATCCAAAGTTATCTAACTCAATGCCTTTTCAACTCAAAGATATGATTTTAACTTTAGCGTATCACATTTAAGAGCTTCAGCTGATAGTTATACTCAATATATGCAACAACAAATGGAAACAACTGTTATGAGAACAATTTAAGAAATGCTAAGTGAGACAAAGGCAGTTCTAGAGCTCCACAAGGCTAGTGCACTAAGCCAAGCATATCAGACTTAAACAGATATAGCAGTAGCACAGCAACAAGCATGGGTAATATATCTAATGACATCATCATGCTGTGTAATACTTCCACAAGAACAAATCTCTCTTTTATCACATCTAATTTATAAAAAAGACTCATTGTAAAAGATGATAAATGAAGGCAACTATTATCCTCCAGTCATGTGTTTATGGTTAATTACAGCCAATTTTACCAGCCTATGATAACTGGAAGTAAGTTAATTGGTCATTTTACTTTGTGTTAAATGTTAACCACTTTTCGATGAACATTATTATGCAGTTGTGTTTAAGTTCTTGGACCTAAAAAAAACAATGTCCATAAAAGCTTTTGTAAAATATGAGCAGAGCTTTCACATTGGAACATTTCTGGAAGCAGTAACCCAGGAACTTTAGCTTGACGGTTATAACATCTATTATAAATTCAAGTTTTGCAATTTGTTAGACGGTAGTGGGCTAAAATTTACAGTCACCTAAATTGTGGGCAAAGACAAAGCAAGGCAAAAATTGATGTTCAATGATGATTAAAAAGAATGGCAATGGCAAAAATGATTAAAAAAGGCAAAAATGATTAAAAAGGATCGTAAATGTAGTTCTGTAGTTGCAAATTACACGACAATTTGTTTACCCGTAGCTTATACATAGGCCAACTACTGCACTAAAACTTGTCAGAAAATTATTCATATTTTGTTTTACATCCTACTAAATTCTTTAGCCTGCTATGTTTCTTATGCACTGAAACATGCCGTAATATTCGGCAACTTTTCTTGGAATATTACTAAGGTTTAGTCAGACATAAAACGTAGGTTTTTCACATATATGCTTATTACCGGTACTTTACCACAAGTTTCGGCTTTAGCATTAACCTTGTTCTACGGTGATGACGGGATAATTCAGACGCCACATAATCTTCATACCTCATTAACAGTAATAGTGTCCATCTTAACTTCGCAACGTTTACTTTTAGAGTATAACTAAAAGTTTAAACAGTTGTGTAAGCAGCAGTTACAGTAGTAACTTCATCAATTGCAGGTCTGGATCAGTTTGATACAAAATGACAACAATGAATCGATCACGTGACTTTGTTGTTATTTTGATTATTTTCATCGTAACCATTAGAGACGATGTTTCCACCAAACCTTTGGAGTTTTGATAAATCCTTTGCTATATGCTTCGTAGTACTTTAGGATTGATTTATAATGAAAATAAAATTAGTAAAATGAGCATTTATTTTGTATTCGATACCATTTGAAATAAAATGTTATTTTTTGCCATTATATTATTGTGATACACGTTTTAGTCTTCTAGGCCACATTTGCCTGTTTTATTTGTGGTAATTATCATCGTAATTGTTTATGTCTTTGCGACCACCTACGTCGGCACAATTTTTCGTCCCTCATATTTAAGGCCTAAAATAAAACGAAAAACATGTGATTGAAGGGATACGTTATTTTAGTGTTATTGTGGAATTAGAAGTTACAGGGATGTCAATTCAATGAACATCATATTGACAAAGCTTGTCATGTTGGAGCGAGTGCAATAATATCATGACCCTTGCGGCGTAATACTTCATCACCGATAGATACGAAACTCATCCAATTTAGCAAGAAAAACACAAGCTATAACTTTATAACGATGAACATAAACGTAAGTCAAAGTAAAGAAAACTTGCAATCGTAGCTTATAAATTCTTGTACCAAGTCCTATACAATTTGGCACTGCTCTATATAATACAGAGTTTCTGGTACCGTTGAGCGTTGGTACTTTTGAAAACTGTATCAAATTACTTTGCAAAAGCATTTGCAAAATACTGTAACAAGAACATAACGGTACAAACCGGATGATGAGGATGCCTTCTTATATGCCTGCTGTTCTGTAGACCTAGTTGAAAATAAGGCTGATGACTGATGTTCTAGAGATGATATCTCCTCCTCTGCTGGCTTTTGTGTAAGTGAAATCTGCTCCTCTACCTGATCATCTTGTCTGAATAAGTCATAATTGCTTTTGTCTCTTTCATGTCTAATATGAGCTCGTTTATAGAACAGTAAAAACTTTTTAAACTTTACCTGTTAAGGCAGCAAAAACAGCGAGATAACAAGCACGAGCGGTCTCGCTGCTCGTGTCCAGATGTGGCAATCTTGCTGATGCTGGAATCTGCAAAAAATATATCGTTTGATCGGTTCATGTTTAGAAAATATTTGCATAATGGCAAAACGTTAACAGAAATAGGTATTTGCATATAGAACACTTTGCGTAAAAAAACCTTTTTTGATGTCTACTGTATGATCAAACGGCATATTATAATTATAGCTCCAAGAATCGAAAACAAGATATATGAGACTGAAAGAAAATTGATGAAAACCTGAAAACATCTACAGTCACTAACGCTTGGGTTTGTAAAGGGCACCCTTGGCCCACTGACCCCACCCGGTCTTTAAGTAATAGTAAAGTAAAGATCGTTAAGTGAGTGCAATAATAGAGAAAATGTCGAGTGTTACACCGGAAGCTTGTTTTTTATGAATAGCGCTTTAATAAAGAAACCGCTTCTTGAACAGGAACAAATTATTACAACAACTTTTATTTTTGTCGGACATTTCCTTCCTGCATATCACGGCAAGTTGTCTAACGGAAGCATAACTAAACAAACAGCACAAATGGTAAAACCCCGATGTTTGTATATTATCAAGTTTTTTTGTGAAAACGATTCAACAAAATGTGAAACATGTTTCACATCTTCTTTTTTATTAATTATGTTTTTCATAAATGTGTGCAAAATCTAAAAAAAAAACATTATGGTACAAACCGGATGATTCCATCTCCTCTGCCTGCTGTTCTGTAGACCTAGGCGAAAGTAAGGCTGATGACTGATATTTTGGGGATGATATCTTCTCCTCTGCTGGCTCTTGTGGAAGTGAAATCTGCTCCTCTACCAGCTCATCTTGTCTGAAAATGTCATAATTGCTTTTTTCTCTTTCTTGCCTAGTATGAGATCGCTTATAGAACAACAAAATCGTTTTCAACTTCACCTGTTGAAAGAAAGTGAGGTCAAGCACGAGCGTTCTGGCTGATCGTGCCCAGTTGAAGCAATTTTGTTGATGCTGGAATCTGAAGAAAAGTTGATATTTTACAATTTTCATGTTTGAATGAGCTTAATAGTAAATCATACCTTAAAATGCACATTACTACTATCCTGATAATACCTTTCATCATATCTAGGAGCAGACCGCAAACAAATCTCCTAATAACAGACCACTTCTCCTCGAAAAATAGCTCGTTTGAAACAAGGTGTTTAAACTTATCCATGGGCAGCTCATTAACGATAAACTTTGCGGTGAAAAACTCCTGATACAGTTGGTGGGCGAAGTAATACTTCACGTGGCCATCAAACACGCGGCTGACTGCCGCAAAATGAGCGTAAATGCCGACGACGATATCTTGTATCTCGTCTGGTTCAAGACCAACTGCTCTGAGGTCGTCACGTGTGATGACAACTGTAGACCTCATAGTGGCTTTGAAGGCCACTTCACTGAGCTGCAACACAATACAAGTAATAATATGGTCTCGTACATTACCACTATTTTAGGCAAAGAGAAACATGTTCAGTTCTCTCACCTGCTTTACTAATAAATTGATGTCTTGGTGTTTTGCATTGTCACTGCATCTGAGGTTCTCCAAAACTGTGGCAAAAACCCGCGTTGTGGTGCTGATTTTTCCAATTTGTGTTGTAGGAGCCAAACCTGCTGCTATAACTAACTGAAGCAACAGCGGGTTGAAACAAAGTGCAAAAACAATTTTAGCATTTCGGGAAAGATCATTCCAAAGCTTGTCGGCAGAAGCACCAGCATAAAAATAAAACAGTTTCTTCATACCTTCTAGGGGCAGATCACCAAGTAAGATTGTAGAGTCTGGACGTAGTGGAGCAGGAAGCTTGATGACACTGTGGGGTCTGGAGGTAAAGACGAGCTTAATGTCTGGAAGGAATTGTTTATTGCATAAGTTGGCAATGAGGTCTGGTACACTTTGGGGAGTATCATAGTCCACTTTGGGTACTTTGTCTTTAAATGACCACTCCGCCTGATCCAGACCATCAAAGAGTAGAAGACAACTTTTCTGATTTTTTTTGATCCACTCCCATGCATCCTCTCGAGTGCTGTCGTCTAAATCCGGATAAATGTTATCCATAATTAGCTTCCGGAAACTGACCTCTTTGCCAACTGGCATCTCCATAAATTTGTAATAAAGACATTTGTATTTTTCTGTTTTGGCTAATCTTTTGGACAAAGTCGTCTTTCCGGATCCGGGGTAACCTATGAATGCTGTAAAGCGATTGTTGGACTTCAGCAATTCTTCAAATTCAATGTCCTCATCCCGCTTAAGTGTATCAGGTTCACCAGTTGAAGCGGCAAAAGTTTCATGTTCTGGAACTGCCTGTCCGCAGAAATAAGATACTTTAGTGTACTTTGGATGGACAACTGGAATATCTTCTACTGAGACGTCGATTCCAGCTTGGAGACGGATGTCATCTTCACGGCGTTTATTTTGCTCTTGCAAAACCTTTCCAATGGCTTCCTCTCGCTTTCCGAGTTTTCGATGGTCTGATAAGAATACAGACCTTTAAAGCATGAATATTTAAAAAGGAAACTGCATAAGGTTATATATATATTTATAAATCGTGACAGTTGCAAAACGCACTTGTAGTTTCCTCAGCAACTACGGCATATAAAACATACATTAATGGTCCATTAAATACATCATTGTGTATACTAACCTGCTTTATTTGTATCCAAACATTTCGTGAGTTGCTGTTGTTCATTGGGATGATCTATGGAACAGTTAAAAAATAGTTATGTATCGTTGAAAGGAAAACTGTTCTTAGGAGATATTTTGGTTTTGGTTCCAAACCCAAATAAATACAAGCCATAACAGTGCCAAAATGCAAAAGCCTTGACTAAAAGTTTAAATCGATCCATATATAATCGGTGTTATGCACAGCTGCACTCTGTTATAAAACGATAGTATGATAATAATAACAGCAGTTTGCTTTTAACAAAAATTTGGTTTAGCAAATAAAAGTTGTGATGAAAAATCGAACACGCTATAATTACAAAATGTGTCAGCAGTTTTGTAAAATTTCCAATTAATATTTCTGGAGGTAGCAGCAGATAAAAGCATAAAAACTAACAGTAAGTAAAATAAAAAGAACTAATAACTAATAACAACAACTTCAGTTATTTTTTTAATGATAAAATGTTGTGATAACTACTTTTTCAACTTATGAGTTAAATTACCTATTTCTTGGATAAGCTTTTCAAAGTTATTCTCAAATGATTCTTTGCTAAAATCGTAGTAGAGTTTTCCCGACACCAAAAGAGCTTTTGATAAAGATTGTAAAAATATAAATGTTAATTTGTGGTGAAAGTTGGTGATAAAAATTAATTCAAAAAGAATATCCAAAGGTAAAAATAGAAAAAAAACATAAACTTACATAAATGATTAGTTAAAGCAAGAGCAGAATATAAGAACTCTTAAAGTTAACATTGATTTATCGCCACAAACTTTCGTTTACTTGAGTTTGCGTCTTCTGGTGTAACAATTATGATTAATAATGAAAATAACAATACTAAATATAATGTTACCATTCAAACCTTAAGCAACATCCCATTTTGTGACGTAGAAATCAATTTAAAAAAATCAACGAGTCATAGGCATAAAAATGCGTTGAAAACAACCAAGCACAAATGAAAAGTATAATAAAAATGCATACCTGTCCAGCCATCCATTTTATAATTGTCTTGGGTGATAATGGGTATTATACGTTTTCTCTTGTCAGCGGCAAGTTTGACTTCCCTTTTGCAGTTTTCACTGAGTTTATAATTTTCGGACAGAAACATGAGGACCAAGTAAGCGTTGTCAACGGCTTCATACATTCTGTCATAAATGTCTCCTCTGATCTCGTCTTTATCAATCCACACTTTGTAACCAGCGGCAGAGAGTTCATCGGATATCTGCAAAAGTGCGAGAAAATTAAACTAGACTGTTAAGTTATGTTTGTGAGTAGCTAATTTGCAACTCTTCTACTTTCGTAATCTTTCTAAAACCAACAAGCGGTTTCGGTTATTAGTAATTTGCAAAATAAATCTAAGACGAAAACAGAACAGCGCATTTTATAAATTCCACATCATCTAAATGATGTTTTTGCTGATATTTACGATATGTGTATGAAATAAAAGTTTCTTTCTGACCATAGCACAAATTTTTAAATTAAGATACAGCGAAAGTGAAGAACGAAACTACGTATTTACCAAAAGACAAAGTTTGAATTTGGAGTTTTAAACATTTTTTGATTATTAATTCTATTAACATTTCGTGTACTTCGTTAAAACATGTATACTGAGAATATAAAATCTATTTACAAACCTTATGAGCAAGATCCTTTGAATCATTCCAGTTATAACTGATCATTATATGCTGGTTGGCTTGGTTGTCATCCTGGTGTTGACTGGTCCCAGGTCCACAAGGTGAATTTGTTGCTTGTGGAGTATTAGGTCCTGAAATAAGATGTAATATTTAAGCAAAGATGCATGGGTCTTGTACCGCTGTTGGAGAAAAGAAACGCGAAGCACTTAAACAGGTAGCGACCCATGTAAAAAAATTCAGGAAGTGATAAGAGGAAAGAAACAAAATGTGATACGATAATGAAAGAAAATAAAAATTTTACAAGGAAAAGTTGTATGGTCTTATAATGCTTACCTAAAGGATTTATTTGTTTCTCTTTAACTTGTGTTGGTTGTATATTTTTCAAGTCCCTGATGTCTTTTTGCTTATATTCTCTGTTGTCTTGGTATTGTCTTTGATCGTGATGTTGGTATTGTCTTTCGTCGTGGTGGTAAATTTTAGGAGCATAATTAATCATGACTGGCCCTGATTTGCGGTAAAAGATAAGATTTTCATCTATAAAAAGCCATCACAATATTATGGAAACATAATTTGATAAATGCCACTAATAGGCTTTATCCTAAGTATTTAAAGACAATTGTTTGCTAACGTATTCAGCGAAACAGTTTCATAAAACTTACCAACTCCGCTTTCAGCCATTTTGCTTGTAAGCTCAATCAACCCTGGATCGATTCTACTTAAAGCATTCTGAGAAGCTTCAGCATTTTCCATTGTTTGCAAGACTTGATTTCCTGCATCTGCAGCCCCTGGATTTAAAGTAAAGGAAAAACAAAACTTTTATATCAAGTAATATATTAAAAGGTTTTTATGTAATTACAGCAAAGTACAAAGACTTAATCTTTCTAATCTCAGATTACCCACCATGAGACATCCCCGCTTGCATTGCAACAGCACGTGATGTTCCAGGTTGTTCATCACTTTCACCTGATGAGCTCTCTTCATTGTTATCAGGTTGTACAAGTTGAAGTTTATCTTCGGTCAATCTTTGCTCTTCTGGCTTCGACATACTTCAACGCTGCAGTAATTATCTTAGCTTATGCTTTACACCTGGTCAAATTGTTGATGACGTGAAATAATTATCTTAGCTTTTGTTATATACACCTAGTAAAAATTAATTTGATGACGTAAAAGTTTTCCAAAGAATGCAGTAACTGAGCTTTAAATTTTAACGAAATTAACAACATCTCTGCCCCTTGCTAGTCTACCAACTTTTAAGCAGACTCTAACTTTTAAGAAAGGAAACTTCTTGAAATTTAATTATTAAATGTTGTTGTAGGTAATCAGACCACATTGTTCTACACCTGCTGACACAGGATGGTGTTCAACTTCAACAATAATTGCTACTCTCCGATTTAATTTGGGTGCTGACTTGGACGAATTCTGGAAAAGTTTTCAATTCTTATTTTGATAGAATAAAATTTGTCTAGAACCTGGATTTAAAAATCTTCTCAGCGTCGGTTATTAAACAGCGAGTTACCACTGGTTCATTTGGGTTGCGCTGGCAAGTGGGGATTAAAATATAAAAATTATAACCAGGGCCAGCTTGCAGATTTTAAAACCAGAAATATATTTCACCCGAAGAGTGCATCATCAGCCTTATTCAAATAGATTATTTTATCTTACTTTGGTAGCGCATATTTCTTATTCTCTTATTGGTTTGTGAAATGTTGGTTCATACAGGGTTAATTCACCACCTGAGCACCTTTGGTTATTGAAATTATGCCTGGTGGCAAACATAGTCTTTTTACAGAAACATAGTTCACTTTGGTGGAACATTATATGATCAATATATGTCATATTATTATATCGTATTTACTCGAAGGGTGACTTTATATTTTGCTGTTCTTTACTTTACCGGTTTGGTGTGTTTTGCTCTAACCGTATTGATCAGTTTTGTTGTGTTGCCATTTGTGCTTCATATTGATTTGTTTTATGAGCAGTTGCTGTCAGTTTATTTGATTTCTTCACATACTGTTGATGACCGTCTCATTGCCTTTGTGTGGTTGACCGGATTGCACGTTACTCGTCGCTCTCCTATTGGTTACTTGAAATAAGTCATCTGTATCAAGTTATGTTAATTTTTAGTCGACTTTACTCAGCAAGCACTGCGTTTTAAATTTTATTTACTTGAAGTGAATTAAGAATCATTTCTGAATTGTAACCACCGCTAGATGGAGGGACGGAGCAACAACGCACTCTTTTAACGTTTCAGGTTCGAAGGATTTGTTATTTTCCCTCCTAAATGCTATTACACGCTAACTACAGTGTTTTACAATCGTAAAACGTCATATTACGGTGGTTATTTGTATTTTAATATTTTCAAACAGACGCTGTTGTGTTAAATTTACAATTCTTTACCGAACAGTACCAACAGCTGGATAGACCAAGTCTATAAAGCTAAACTTGGAGAATATGTGCCTAAATTATAATTTTATTGATGAATGAGCCCCCACCAAAACTGGGCCCTAGGGCATTCCACCATGTTATGTCGATGGGATGCCTATCCCGCCCAAATAAGACTGAAAGACAATAGGCCTACCACAGGCGCATCAAGATTTTTAATTCAAATGGAAACGAGGATTGCTTATGGAATAAGGCAAGTCGTAAATCAATTCTATTGAAAAGCAGAATAGGCGATCGTATCATAGTGTCAGGTTTCAGAAAATCAAAAAATAGCCTTCCATTGACGTGTTTGTCTTTCTCAGAAATTGACAAGGTTTTGTATCTGTGTCGTCATCACAGATGCGTCATGCGAACAAAAGCGAAAAATCTCGAAGGTTGTTCGCGGTCTCCGTTTAAATTTTTCCTGGCGCGAAAAATCTTGCTCAGGTCGAGCTGGAAATTTGACACTGTCCGTGTTCGAGTTGTTCTTGGGTGGGCAAGGACTTTATAAAACGATCTTTTTAACTGTCTAAGGTTAAATAAGAAACTTGTCCCGCTAGCCATTCTAACGAGCTAGCTTACAATACTCAGCCTGCTTATATCATTGACTACATTTACATTTGATACATACGGTGCTGTAGATGCGGTTGCTTAAATTTTCGATAGAATCTATGACATTTAAATGCTTCAAACCTTCAATGATGGTCGACTTTCGATGGCTATTTCCACATATTTATTCCATACAGCTTACAAAACATGAACTTTATTGCTATTTTGAGACAATAGTGTTTTCACAAATATTCCCTCCTGGAAGAAGTGATTTGGTTACTATAACTAGTCAATGTAAGCTGTCTACGCTTATACGGGTCACAAGTCTCAGGTGAAGTTATTGAAGGTGGACATCGACCACAAATGCGTGGAAAGTCGTATTTTTGTTGCTGCAACCTACAGACCCATGCGAAATATATAGGCCTACTTTTTCTCATATATCACTACATACGAACTACTTCTAAACATAGACATAATGTATACATATGTTTATTTACTCTCATCTAGCTACACTCTACATCTACATGCCGGACACCGGTCGATAGAGACTTTCACTTGTAAAGTATTTGAAGCATGGCTCGACCCTGGAAAAAAAGCTTCCTCACAAAAGGCGGACTTTCAAACCACTGGGCGGTTAAGCGGGCGGTTACAGGATAAGAACAAAAGCACACACTTGAAATCAAAAGCACATTAAACTTCTTTCTTAAGCTATTTCTGCACAAAGCGGCTTCGTAACGTTCGCTCAGGTATCAGGTTTCCAGCGGTGAGCTGGTAGCTTTGACGTCATCCTGCCCGGGTCCAGGTCATTCGAACAAAAGGGTAAATTTCAAACATTTTTAGATATCTCAATAATTTAGAAATTGCGTTCCAATTATTCGGATGGATGGATTTCCAAATATTTGGATGCTTTGCATCATCGGCTGCCGATTATGTCGTAACAAATAAACTTAAAGGCTATAAACGCTTATTCACAGAAAGATGCTTAATTGCACAATACTTAAATGACTGTGTCACTTAATTTATTAATTAAGTCTTCTTGATAGCCGAGTGGTTTGGGGACTGTCCATGGAACAAATGCGACTCGTGTTCCGTGGTCGACACTCAGCGACCTTATCCTTGCAATGTTCTTGGCCGTGCCATTAATATGATTTAATAAGGTTATAACCACACTTGCTATTGTTCAGTTGACAAGGTGGTCAGATCTAAATTCGGGAAATACTATGTAACAAATACAAATGTGTGACAATCGGAATTTGCACAGAAGCTAGCTCGGAGATCGGGGCTCGAGCGATGAAGAATCATCGCCGGGTTTAAGTCGCATAAAACTTTTGTCAGTCCGAAGATAAAGACCTCATAACATCAGTATACCAATTTCTCTGAGCTACTCGTCAATTGTCCAAGCACAAATATTGTAAAGCGAGTTGTAGAAAGCAAAGTTAATTTTCCATCTATCGGAGGTTTAAAGTCTGGCTTGTTCTTTTGTCCATGCAGCCTTAATTGAAACGTTGAGCTTCTAAGACGCGAAGTTCCCTTAACTTTTGTACCGTTTGACGAGTTTTGTCGAACAGAATCATTTATTATTAACTTCTCTCTAAAAAGAGTTCATTGTTTCTAGATAGGGAATCACGTGCCAAATTGCGGCGTGACGTAAGAGAAAACCAACGGAAAAGCAATTCACCGACAATCGAGTGATTTAAAATCATCAACAGAATTTAACCAATGTATAAAGCTTAGTGACGTATTTATGCTACACCCACTCGTTTGCCGAGTCGTAACTAAGTCATTAAACTCGAGTCCCAAGTCAAGTTTTTTGAAAGAAGTGACTTGAATCTGTCAAGTCGACTCATCGGGCAAATAAGAATATAAAATACCGTTGCTGTGTACCGTGCTGGCCAGACTGGCAAATACAAACACACAACTCGACTTAAACTTGACTGATGGAAACACAACGATTTAGTGCAACAAAATAGAAATTAAGCAACATCCGGAGAGAGACGCGAAGAAAGCGAATAAACCAACTAATTTATACCTGAAGAATTATTACTTTTGTCTCTAAATTTATTCAATGATGATGGTCGGCTAACAATCACATTACAGATTACACCAACACAGCACATTGCGCTGACGCTCCAACCATAAAACGCTTCAGAACCGCATTGAGCAATATACACAGTTGGCCACTTGATGTTGACAAAGCGCAATTGAGATAGCAATCTCCGTTCAATGAATCAACGAACAGACACAAAGGCCCAAACGTCCACCATAGTGGAGGGTTGTATCAGACATTCAGAAAATCAACGATTTCATTCAATCAAAACATATTATGACGTCGAACAATGTTGCCGGTCCTAATTAACAACGTAACACTTTAAGAATAGCCTACGTTGCGTTCGACGGTAATTACCCTAATGCGACACTAGAGGTCAAATTCTTAAATAAGTGAATTACAGCGTAGTCCACTCTACATGTTGAAAATCGGAACATTTTAACATGTTTTATCTGGTTGGTGTCGACAAAGTGTTTAATAAAGAGAATTTTTACTCAATGTTTAGAAGAATACTATTTGTTTCAATACAATGGTCGTCGCTTTATACGTTCCGGTATATAATAAGCCCACCTGCTAATGAAACCCGATGTTGCGTGGTTCAGACGCACTCCGTTCATTCCGGTAGTAAAACACCACACTTAATAAACACGAAACCCCGTTTCATATGAGCCCGTGTTCCAAGCACCATCGCATAATATTGAGTGCAAAGACGGAGTGACCAATTTGCGCAGTTTGCTTCAAGCCAAGTGCAGTCAAGCGAAGCGTCGTTTTATTTCAAGCACATTTTGTTTTATTGTAAAGGTTGGAAAAAAAATTCTGTGCAAGCTAAATAGTTTGGTACCATTTATCCTTAAATAGGCCTACCATGGTCATCGGACGCGACACACCAAAAACAAACACATCGTCTGTGAAGCATTTTCGTATGTTTTTGTTTCCGATCACTGGTTTCTGAGAACTTTTCCGGGAAAAATTTAGAATTTAAAAATTTGATGAAAGCCCAAATTAATGACGTAGAATTTCTAAGAAACGTGTTCTTTGACGTAGCAACGGTCGCAATGAAGCGGCCGCATGAAATAAAAATTCAATTGAAAGAATAAAGAGCGGGAAAATATTAAACAATGGTTGGAATCTTAACTATTGTAGTTTAAGCTGAACCAGGTTTCACGACAAACTCATTAAGTACAAAGCATCTCTTTTTCTCGATATTGTGGAAGGCTTCATATAAAATTTTACTAAAATTTAATCGAACTTTTTAAAGGATTTTGTAAAACTGTTCCAGATATGAAAGTTACCAACCGGTTTCGGTTCAATGAACAAGTAATAAAAGAAAGTCGTTAGATGTCGGATTGAACCGATGCTAACTTAAAAAGTCAATTGATGCCATTGGTGCGTGGCCATGACAGGACCGGCAACTTTCCTTGTCTAACAAACAAAGTTTGGTCAAAATTCAGCGGCTAAATCATTTGTAACCAAGCGCAAGCCCACACTTTGCACTGGGATTGTTACGAACAAACGTCACAATGAAGCAATGACAAAAGGTCTCAGTGCAAACAAAGCAAACAAAGTTTAAAGTTGGTAGAGTTATCAAAACATACAATAATCATTGAAACCATTGTATTGACCAGACGTTTAAGTCAACACATCACTACAATGGATCCTCAATGTATTAGAATGCTGCAAAGTTACCTCGGTTCTAATATTTGCGACACAACCCAAGGTAATTTCAGCTTTCCCACAACTGACAACATATTCGCAGTGACCTTTTTGCAAAATATGTAGATGAAAATAAGCATAAGCCCAACACATATTAAGCCTCAAATAATTCAAACTTTACCGCTACTAAATACCACGCGTTACATTCACGTGAATTGATGAATCCCACTGCATACACAGAATAAGCCAGCAAGGAAACTTGTGATTATATTTGTTTAGAACTTGCTTATTAAATGTTTAAACACAAATTAAGCAAATTGAACGGTCAATGTACGAAAAAAAATGAACAACTAGAAAGACATTCAACAAATTACTACATTGTTTGATCATTAGTAGACTCACCGATTGTGACGTCATGGTTTTTCCCCGATTACGTAAGTTGTAACTCACAAATAAACTAAAAACTACCAGAGCTTTACTGCCTTCAGATAAATTTTAATTTGAATTGAACTTTGCACTATACTTCGCAGGCCGCGCTTGGAAACCGGGATTGTTACGAACAAACGTCACAATGAAGAAATGAAAAAAGGTCTCAGCTCAAACAAAGCTACAGAGTTGGTAGAGTTATCGAAACATAAAATAATGAATGAAACCATTGTATTGACCAGACGTTTAAGTCAATAAATCACTACAATGGATTCTCAATGTATTAGAATGCTGAAAAGTTACCTCAGTTCTAATATTTGCAACACAATCCAAGGTAATTTCAGCTTCCCCACAACTGACAACATATTCGCAGTGACCTTTTGTAAAATATGTAGATGAAAATAAGCCTAAGTCCAACACATATTAAGCCTCAAATAATTGAAACTTTACCGCTACTAATTATCACGCGTTACATGCTCGTGAATTGATGAATCCCACTGCATACACAGAATAAGCAAGCAAGGAAACATGTGATTGTATTTGTTTGGAATGTTTAAACACAAATTAAGTAAATTGAACGGTCAATGTACGAGACAACATCAACGACTAGCAAGACAATCAACAAATTACTACATTGTTTGAGCATTAATAGACTCACCGATTGTGACGTCATGGTTTTTCCTCGGTTGCGTAAGTTGTAACTCACAAATGAACTTAAAACTATGAGAGCTTTACTACCTTCAAATAAATTTAAAAACGATAAATGCTGGATTTGCAGCAGAATAAAATATTATCAAAATATAAAGTCCCTATAAAACAAATTAATTCCAGGGACGGCTTGAACTACCACAAGCTGCAGTTAGTACACAGAGATAATGGCGACCAGATCTTATTTCTTTTATAATGAAGAACTCTTTCCTACAAGATGTGATACGATCTCACATAAAATTTGATACTGGTGTATTCACTTGCGCAGAAAGTTTCCTTTGTCAAATGATGAAACAATAACCCTTGTGACGTAGCCTACATGGATTTACTGATAAACAGAGCTGTCATAAAATCAGACTTTAAAGCAATTGTATAAACATTGTATATATGGTCGAAGGAAAATTTGATACTTTCCAGATGATATAATGACCCTCATAGATATAGCAATATAAAACTACACAACATACTTTCAACTAAATGCAACAAACTGGCGGGCGATGAAGAGAGTAAACGAAGTATGATGAGAAAAACTCGTTAATTACTACGATAAAGTTGTGGGAATATTTAAACCAATCAAATTACTGCTCACTGATAGTAGGTGACGAACGGATTTAGGTTTGTTAGTTTCAGTTTAACATTAAGTTTCGTGTTGGAGTTACAATTGATGACGGTAAAGCACCAGTCGTAGTGTTGCGTTTTCTTAGGCTCTTTAAAACCTGCAGGTTTCCGAGCAATCAACGACCCGGATAAAATAAGTGAATAAGATGTTAAAAGCACCAGATAAAAGTAGTGGCCGCTTTCCACAACAGCACAGATAGAATGAATGAAACACGAGTCATGCGCAGTCTCAACGCTTGGTCACGCTTGAGCGACGTTCCCACAATTCCAAAGACCAAGACATGCTGTGGAATGGAATTGAAATTTTCCAAGGTCCATATCCTGCAAAATCTTTCATTTCATATTCCATGCTTTGTACGATATTAACGCCTTCGAAAATGGAAGAAACCACATTGTTATAATTTTAAAAGTTTGTGGTGAACGCACTTGATTGTGTGAATGAGCGTGCACGTGTACTGTTCTGGAAATGCGTGAACTTAGTTCAATTGTGTGAATGTGCATTCGACTTTATTATTGAAGATTCGTTCTATTCCATAAATGAAATCTTTCATTTCACTCCATGCTTTAACAATTCCATATTCCCTGCCAAAACAAAGACAACTCCGAGGAGCAAAGCACCAAGTTCATGGCCACACGGAAGTTGTGTCTGTGTGAGAGGAGACCGAGCAGCAGGTATAAAGCTGTTGACTACGAAGGTGCAATTTATTCAACTTATATGTCACGAAACACTGCACAGAGAAGTAAAGATTATTATTGTCATAAAACTAGGAAAGGTTTGTTTAATGCTTGGTATGATAATTAATCGTTGTCCTCGGACTGAGAACAGTATTTGCAAGTCTTAAACATGGCGACGATTTCTCATCCCTCGAGTCCCGGTTGCCGAGGTAGCCTTTGTGCAAATTTTGATTCTCACACGTTGTTTATTAGTTTCTCTTTGACTTTTATATAATAAGTTATCGCCTGAATTAAGAACAATCCACCAGGTCCACTGAACAGGAGCAAGTGTCATTAATGCCTTGTCCAAGTGCGTTACAACTGCGGGCTATAACGCCACTGGGTGTCCATAAGATAAACTCGCTGCGAGGAACAAAACGTTTCAGCAAAAATTCCTTAAAGCGGTCGAGGTTCTTATATGACTCCTATACACGAGGGCTGTAAGTTTTTATTGCTTTTGAAGAAAACGATGTTGGCAATCTGTTTTAATAGCTGCAGGGCGCCACCTTGAGACACACTTTACAGCAACGATACTTTCTAAATGTAGCGAATAAATATAAAATTCCTTCGCATTCTACTTGTCACTCTTAATGTCTGTCCTTTTAACAAAATCTTGAAGCTGGCAAAATAACCAAACAAGTAGCTAAAAATATTTTTAACAAACAAATAAAAAACCGTCACTAATACTTGGCCATCGCCTCATTCAATGTTAAACGGTTGCAAAATGCGCGCGAAAGACGAACAATCTTTAAAGTTTTAAAAACACAAAACTGTAATTTCTCCGCAAGAAACACGCACTTCACTCGAAACGGTAAAACTATGGGCAATGTTGCGGAAGACGAAATTCAAAATTCTCCAATGTTACGTCACGGGTCAGAGGTGTTGTTGTCCTTTATGACGTAACAATCTCACCCTGACTTCCAGGTCCACCACCTGCATTATAAGAAGGTCAAGACGACCGGATATCTGCCATAAACAAACTTGTTACCAAATAATCATCTATATGACGTCACAATAAAACATAACTTTCCCACCTTTTCAAACATATCTTTCCGGATCAGTGCTTCTTGTGTTGGTCATGTGATTGTGAAACCCACTGCGACCGTGCCAGGTTGGTCCCTGCAAAATCGCCACGTCATCATTACGTCACGCACAACGTCATTCATAAAACGAGAACTTACCGCTTCAGCTCCACCGGCGACAGTATCGTAATAACCAAAGCTCTCATCACCAAAGGTCGTGTTGTTCATGCAACCCTGCGCCACAGCACACGCTATAAACGCCTTCATTATGATGTCAACGATCCTCTGCGACGTGAGCACGTTGCCACCGACGACGGCCGCGTCATCCTTGGGGTCGAGAATGGACCACTTGAGTTTGTTGACGGGAATAGGGGCGAGGCAGCCCTGGTTAAGCGGGATGTCGTAGCCCACCATGCACCTGAGGCAGTAGATGATGACAGACTTGCTGATCGCTCTCGGCGCGTTCAACTTGTTTATCACCATAGGGGATGTCCCTTCGAAATCGAATGTCGCGCTTCTCGATATGAGCTCCTGGACCAGGTGGATACCCTAAACAGAAAGCTTCGTTGAAATGTCTGTGATTGATGCAGCTGTGACGTCATAAAGACACTTACCTTCTGGTTAGCGGCAACTAGCGCTCTCAAGTCGGCCAGGTTGCCATGGAGATCGTGGGCCCGGCTGCAACTAGTGAATTCTCCTGGGAGCGTGAGAAACGCTGTTACTTCTATGAGGTAACAAGTAAAAACAAGTTCAATAGGGTTTAAAGCAGTGGTTCCCAACCTGGAGTTCGCGGACCACTTGGGGGTCCGTGAGTGTCTTGGTTGCATGTAGGCTACTTTATTCCTCTATTGTTTGTGCAACGAAAGAAGAGAATCATAAACATTTTAAGACACTATTTCATTGAAATTTGCAGCAGCTCCCAAATATATCCGATATTACAGTAAATATCCCTCAATAGTAGGTTATGCATTAAATAACAAGACATTTTCTGATTGAATTCTTGGCTAATTTTAGGTACGGGTCCGCAGGTTTGAAAATTTATTAAAAGGGGTCCGCGACTAAAAAAACATTGGGAACCACTGGTTTAAAGGTAATTCTGACTCATTACAAAACCAGAAATCAATTCGTCATTTCACATAACAACTACCAAGAAACTTTTCAGCATCATATGATACGAGAAAGCACGTCATTCACAACATTATCACATAAATCACATTCACATCCCAGCATAAATCGCAACCTTCTGATAATATTTTTGTAGCGGTTAGTTAACACAAACACCGTTGTTACACACTATGAAATTTTTGAAAATCATATGATAAACTTCGTGATCAGATCTATAACATTGACCACATCACTAAGCAAATCACATGATCATACTCACGAGAGTAAACAGGAAGATGAACTCCTCCAGCACATGGATGATTGGAGACGATGCAATTTCTTTCATTGATCTCTATTGCCCACATCTGGTACTGCACGCCATCCAACATGGCCTCTAGGTGGCTTGGGATGTGAGAAGCGTTGGAAACAAGACGACCATCGGGTCCGAATAGAGTGCACAAGAAGTCAAGTCGTTCCTGTCGATTCATGTAATGTTACACAATAAACAATGAGTGTTCTAATGACACAGAATGATCAAAATAGAACTACGCCTACTCTGTTATCAAGAACATATTTACACAAGCAAGTCTTGCAATATACACAAGACTACACCGGACTTTCAACGACTGAACCACAGATAAAACGTCAAGGGCTGAGAAATCTTGGTGTAACATATGCGTTAGAAATTTGACCAAACAAACAAAAGCAGTGTTGGACGATTATCTAGACCAGTGACGTACAAATAACAAACATGTATAAATATGACAAGTTCCAGCCAGGCAAAAACCTTAATGTTAGTGGATATCGCTGTCTGTTGTAGAATCCTACCTGTCTGTTCTGCAATGCTCATGAACCTTTGATGTCAAAGGTCAGGGGTTATAATATATTGATAAGACCAGTGATCCCAGTCTAGCACACACACAATAAAAGTTAATCGGAATGACAAATAACGTAACCCCACTTACAACTACCCCCATAATCATTGCATGCATTTGATATTCAATTTCCCAGTTATTGTCTTTCGAGTAAATTGTCAGTTATAAAAATCGCTTCGAAAAATTCAGTCCACGAAATAACAATTAGCATTTACAAATAACACCTATATATTTAAAATAACGGAGAATGACCCAGAACCCAGCCGCACCTTACAACTACCCCAATGGTCATTGCATGCATTTGATATTCAATTTTCCAGTTATTGTCAGTTATAAACTTGCTTCCAAAAACTGTATCTACGAAATAACACTGACCTGTGTGAAAATATAGAGAATTGGATGGCGTCCAATACCTTGCCAATATGCTTCGGCTTTCCCTTCCATACCATGATGATGACGTCACCTGAATACGTAAAATTTCACAAAATTACAATTTCTAATCACGGCAAGCTACAATGATGTTGTCAACCTATCATGTAAGAAAAAGACTACCCTCATCAAACTCTAAGTGATGTCACCATGATGTCATAATGCAATACCTTTCTTAGTTATCTCTGTCTTGCAGTCGGGTTCGACCAAGATTGTGCTATTCTTGTGGATGATGATCGCTGGACCGTGAATCACCTGACAGGTCCTCAATGAAATGGACGTTAATGTCGAGATGACCTCCATCGAAATAACATGACACCACCTGCACCACACATGCTTTATTATCACATCACTTATTGTAATAAACAGTCGATGCATGCAGTTGACGACATGCATTTGCTCTTATGTCTGGTAAGATCTTACGCACAGAGAATCAGAGCATACTTAGGGTGTGTAAATTTTGCCATTTTAATTAACGTTTAGTGACAGTAGTAGCACAAACTGCGACGAAGATACCTTTTGTAGCATGTTATCTTCACAATCACTTTATAAGTTACCTCGGATTGAAGCAATTATGCACGGTTTGTGATTTAAGTATTTGTAATAAGACGATAGCACAACATACACATAGGTGCAGCAAATAAAAATTTAGCATTGATATTTAACAACACTTTACATCATCACTAGGGCAACCAAAAGTCAATATGTTCAATTTTTTTACCTGCTCAGAATGCTATGAAACAAGCACAAAACAAATTTCAGCTTTGTACGACGGGTGGCATAGAAGTTATTAGGTCAGATAAAGTCAAAATGTTATGTTAGGTCAAAATACGGTCAAATTGTTTCGTTAGGTCTTTTTCTTAGGTCAAAATCTATTAAACTTGTAATTTTGTAACCATTTTGTAATATTATTCTTCCATTTTTCTCTTTTCTTGTACCGCAAACAATTCCAGTCCCGCAAATTTTACTTAAAACCAAAGCCACAAAGAGAGGGAAGGCTTTTCAGCGCGTTTGGTGACGTCACGATGTGACGGCATTGCATTTGAAACTGCAAGTTGTCAATCTTAATACGCAGAAACGAAAAAAAGTCAACACTAGAAAAGCATTTTATCATTTTTAAATGCAGCTTTAGATAAGAAAGTTGCTGTAGACAGTGTAGAGACTATCAGTATAGCGCTTTTCCAAATGAGGTCAAAGTTTAAACGATTTAGGTCAAAATAAGGTCAAAATTTAAAATTTTTAGGTCAAAAAACTTGTTGTCCTAATCATCACAAATCATATTGTTACCTGTCGTACAACATTTGCTCCGGCAACAACATTCCCAGACACAGATTGGCGTCACAGTTAGGGAATCCCCTTTCTGTAGCATGTGGGGCCTGGTTGGGCCCCAACAGATTCAGGGAGGACTCGGGCTGACGACAAACAAACCCAACCGGAAAAATTGCATAGACCAGACCGTGCTGCGACGGTGTCGCTGTCAAGCTGTGATGAAAATGTTCAGCTGTCATAGAAATCAAACAAAATAAGACAACATATTCTACTGTCAGTAGAAATAATGCAAAACGAGACAAGAACAAATGAGACAAGTCGTCTTTCTCCAAATTTTGAACGTCCACTTTAATTTGTAAAAGCTAAATAGGTAAAAATATCAAAAAGCTTGAAAGAAAACAAGATAGTCAATACAACATATACACAAAAATATAACAAAGCATGTAGAGTCCAAACAACACATACCAGCACATATCGGCACATTGAAATAAAAAACACACTTTGTTCTGTTGTTGACATTAACAGGAAAATTTGTGCCATTGTTGAAGTTTTGCTTTAATTTAAGATTTGCAAACAAAATACCTGTGGTGCTTGTATGGTGACACCAGCTGTAGTAGACTTGAACACATGCTCATATTCCCAGCCGTATCGACTTAGATCTGTTGATGTTCCTGTGTAAATAGTGTCATAAATTTCATCACAATTTAAGTATTTGCATGTCACAAAATCATTCTTTATTACAGAACAAAGAACTTGTCAGGAGATTCACAAATTCTATAAACAAGTGTCGAGCCACACGGCCACAACACCAAGCACTGGAATAAATGGTTGGGATACCACGATGACAACACAAGGACATAACTTACGTAATCTTATTAATATTTATCTAGCTTGTGCATGCATGCAATGTACATGCTCATACTGATACTGGATATATTAGCGGCACCATACCTCTCATGTTGTACCCAAATGCTATGTTAGTCTTCAAATGACGTTATAGCGTACCACATAACGCCACCTGCTGGGCCGGATAATATTGTTCAACTTTCATTGAACCTGAGCATAGAGGAGTGTGAGATGTTATATTTTATATCAGAAGATGTAATCCCAGTATGGGCAACAGTTTTGAACTCATGGGTTGCTTTGGGTGTTGAGTTTGTACAGGCAGGCACAACCATATGCACAAATGACGTCATAATTAGTTTGAGTCCTCACTTGTTTCTATTTCTAGCTACAACAGCATGAAACAAATAAACTACTATAATTACATACAGAAGTGAGGCCTACTTGAGCTCTAGTCAGACACTAGCTTAAGTCACACTAGTATTTACTGTACTAAAACTAACGGAAAACTAGAAAATCAGTAAGGGGAAATTTGAGTTTTTTGGTTGGCTTTAATGGGAAAGCAGATCAAAAAGGTTAAGAACCGCTGCTTTAAATCAAAGTAAAAAGTGGTAATAAACTCATCTCTGATTAAGTATTTAAAACCATAGAAACTATAAAATAAGCAAAGACGAAAAATACAAAACCCACATTTAGCGTCACCAGTGGGTAGTAGCTGAATACAACTGCATTGTCAACTGGAAACATCAGAGTTGATCAGCTTACGAGGTTGAATAATTTCAGTCTGGACTAATTTCCAATGTAAAGAAGATCTATCCAACCCTTAGTGAGAGCAAGTGCCATTCTTTCACCTTTCCTCTCAAGGAGAGCATTTGTGGTGACCGTCGTTCCAATCTGGATGAAATCGATCTTACTTGAGTCGAATGATTCGATCATCATAATTTTCAACTCCTATGTATACATAATTAGGCAGTCTATCGAATTAAACAACAATTCTTAGCAGTGGTTTTCACCAAGTCGACAAATGGTTAAACTTGAGGAAATGAAGGGAAGCTAAGTTTAATTAGAGACAAAATTACGGATATATTTGTAATTAAACACCAGCCTTGAAATCAAACTACTTTTCATAATAATCTTTTTAGCCTTGTCAACGAAGCAAATTAGTAAACTTGAAACAACTATGAGACATAAAATCATCAATAAAATTATGATAAACTTTACCATATTGGCTATATGTTTATTTTTGTCACAAACCTCTTCCATAATCCTTCAAAATCCTTCCCCTTGTGTTTACTTTTCTGATTCAAAATTTGTTTCTTCTTAGAACTTGCTCATGCAGCATTTATCATGTTAAGTGTTTCCTAAAATCTAAGCATAGTGTCGGAGTGCGTCCATTATTTTCTTTCATGCCATAATAAAAGGCACTTGCAAGGCTGCCTGTAAAGTTAGGCCGATACAAACCCAAACTAGAATAGATTCGCCGAACATCATTTGCATTCAGGTGAACACAAATACTAGGCTAACGATATCGAAACTGACTACAAAATTATTATATTTCCTATATTTATATTTTCCAGGCTAAACAAACCAGGGTCAACATTTTTCAGACAGCCAGTGTATACATGTTCTTATACAGCCTACTGAAGGCCATTTACTTAAAAATTTTGCTTTTCAAATATTATTCTTTTAAAACCAAACAATTCTTCAGCAACTACACTGGAAAAAAGTGACCGTCATTAGGCCTAGTCCAAAATTTTTATCATTGACTAATAAGACGCTGATTTCGTTCAAAAACATTTGCCATGCCTTATTGTGGTCAAGTACCCATAAATCTGCCTACATACAGTTTGCAACGCCTTTTTATGGCTGACTACGTCCCACCGATGCACTGGAAACAATGCTGGTTAACTAAAACCCATCATACGATGTGATTGGCGTTTACTTGGTTATATGTGAAAGACTAGTGGCTTAATCTCATTCGTGTCATGTAATATATGGAACCACTTGACACAGTCAGAGTTATTGACCTAATAGTTGCTGTTATCGCGATAAATATCACATTAATATTGACATGGTGACATTTCGTCACTGTTTAAAAGATTCCTTATCCTTGCAATGTCATATTTTTATGAGTTTTTATTTTTCTACTAAATGCAAGGTGCAATAAGGTCAAAACAACTTAGAAGTACTCCTGTGTAAGTATAACAGGCCGACATTTTTTTACAACTTTCATTAACCTATGAAAAATTAATTTATGACAAATAATAATTTCGTTGTTGTATTACTTGGCTTGAATTATTACACAACAAACACCTTTGCCATAAAGACCGGACTTTCTCTGGCTGTTCGTGTTACCATATGAGCGAAATTCAATGTTGATTGATAGTTGTTTTACTTCTCACTCGATGGTATGAGTTCTCATTTCTCAAACGGCGTGACTATGCTGTTTTAGTTGCTTAAATTCTGTCTATGCATATTAGTAAACGTTAAAGTCCCATTTTTATTTATTATCAGACACAAAGGCTTACACCTTTGGGCAAATCTTACTGAATGTTACATTGTGCAGTAGTAACAAGTGAATGGGAACAGTAAAAAGAAAGATTGCAAACATTATATCGGTAATTATATGGCACACCAGTTCAAGCCAGGTAGTTTCTCTGAACGTCATTAAGGAGAATTTAAGCTTGGTCTGCAACTGAATTGCAAGATCCCAAATTAAAATTTAAGCATTTCCACAACAACTCATGACTCGCGAGTCACGTGTGACGTAATTGTCACAACCAAAAGTACTTTCTTATAAACGTAAAAACGTTTTTTTTAAATAATCCGGGAATGCTAACGCACACAAGAGCTACGATTAATTGATTTACTTTTAACATAAAAACATGGCATTTATGTTAAAAATCATAGCAAATATATTCAAGATAACATTAATTTAAGCTAAAAAATGTGGTTCCTATCTATAGGACGTAATAGGACGTATAGGACCTAATATAGGACCTAATATGTAATTACTTGAGTGTGACGTGTAACAGCGTTTGCTATGTTGGCAAGGTGTGACGTCATCGAAGCTTTTCATTTGTGGTTTTGTAATACAGTGACATAACAACTTACATGAAAGGCATTTAGTTAGTACATGGTATTAAGCAGGGATGATGCCACAAAGTAATACAATGTGCTCCTACAAATCGTTTTCCGCTGGATGGAGCGTCGGAACAACCGTTTCATGCAAAATGACCGAGCGCAATTGGTGGGAAGGTAATTGTTCTGGTCTTTCAGTTCCGGATTCGTCACAATGCCTGTCTAGCTTGACGGTTACGTGGAAATGAGTGGTGGGTGATGTGGATCGAGTCGAGTGACGTCTCACTAAATTTAGTCATAATCATGCTTTAATATGTGAGTGTTACGTCATAAGCCAAACAGGCCGATCAAATCGAGTAATGACATGACTTCTTCGATCTGTGGCTGGATGGGGGGAACCTTCATTTGTTAAAAAATATTTAATAAGTTGCAGATTAAACATCAGCCAATACCACGGAGGTCTTTCTCGAAGCAGGGCACTCTTGTATTGTGACGCCATTTCCGCCAATTCCTTCCAACCGCGTTCAGAATTTCCGAGTTGCTCAAGCAATAAATCAAACAGACCAAGAAACCCTGCCGTGTCATAGAAAACAATAAGTTCTCTGAAATTCGTCAGAAATGTATTAATCAAAACATTTATGGCTGCGTCAGTGAAACGCCAGAGTGCTATGACATCAATATACAAATGGTAGAGAAGCGCAATTATGTGCAGATCGCGATTGTAAGACATGTAGTTAAAGGTGGAAATTGGAGATGAAAGACAATTCTGACCGCACAATCGAAGGAATCAACAAACTTACCTGAAATGACTGAAAGATGGCGTTGACGTAGAAGAAAGCGATTTCAACAGCGCCATCTCCCGGACTGGTAAAAAACAAGATGTAAGTAATTCCAAGAAGGTTGAAGAGAAAGAAAGCCGCCTACACTGCTTTTGAATGCGTCACGGGACTTTCCAGCGAGTTCTGCTTGATGAGTTTAGTGACCAAAATACGGACGACATTCACCATTATCAACGCGTTGATCTGTTTAGAAGGAAATAAATGTTTTAATTCCAAAGCGTCATAAATTACTTGGTTGATGGTGGATGAACCGTGTTGACCCAGTAGATAGTAAAATAAAAACAAGATATAAGGTGGTCGCACTATGAAGGTTAACTTTATTTTTGATTCTTCTACACGAGCGTTCGCAAGCATAAGTTTCTTTTTCAGGTTTACTAAGAAATTGATGGCAAAAATTATTTCAAATAAGTTACTCCGAGCGACTGGTAGTTCTGATCTTGACTGCTATTGCCAATACTTAATTCTGATCATTGTTATAATGTGACGTCATAAAAAACTTACCGCGAACAAGACAAAGATGGGAATCTGGTAGAAATATTCGACCCAGGTATCCGTCGGGTTCTGCATCCAGCATTCTTTGTCCTCATAAACCGCTTTGAGCACCGCCCATATAACCGTGATTGGGACCGGTGTATCTGCGTCATAGACATCTTGTGTTATTAGTAATTAATTAACATGTTTTCGGTGAAAATTTTTGCTGAACATATCTGATACAAACAGCTTAATGAAACAGGTATAAGCTTTGGTTTATGCAACATCTCAGAAACACGTACAAAAACACAAATAAATCCTTTATACTCCTACAGTGCTATTAACAAAACGTTCTTAACGTAATAAAAAGAGTTGGGACAAGTTTTAGGATGTTAATATTCGGACCAATTTTAAGTTGCGTGACATAAATGACATTAAATAACCTGACTAAGTCTGTTGTTTGGAAAGGATTTTGTAGAAGCCAAAGACAATTGTGGTAACAATGGACTTATCTGACATCACAATGGTCACTATGCGTGTAGTTCGCTTTGATATTGCCACGTGACCATGATACCCTGTCACCAAAATTTGGCAAAAATAAATAAATGTATGATGAAGAATAATTATTTCTTCAAACCGACCGACTCGTAAAATGGGAATCGAAATATTGATCAAAGCAACTGTAATTAATCCTGACTTACCCCAACCTAGCGCCATGTATAGCTTTATGCTGAACCTGTCGTACGTGTAAGCCATGACCACCATCATGTGAAGGTAGACGCCTTCCACGAACATCCAGCAGTAGGTGGCCACTTGAGAGTAGATGGAGATGGCGGCCAGGACGCGACATAGAATCTGGAACCAAACCTGGGCGATTGTGTGAAGAAGAAGTGGCATAAACAATTGTGCAGACTTGCACATATTATATAAAGATATTTCTTTTACCAAAAAATGTCGATACAACAAACCGTAAATTTGTAATTAAACTTAAACTTAAACATTCTAATTAGCTTCGTTGTAAGAGTAATGGTAAGCATAAGATATCGTTTACGTCATACTAATTACGTCAAAATACCTCATTCTTTTTTCTTGCATGGTAGCTGGTGAAGAAACTATGAATTAGCCAGATGACGTTTTGCAGAATGAGTGACGTAGCAAGATTCCAATGAATGATATTTCTCCAACACCAGATGCTTCTACAACGTGATGACGTAAACAAAATGACGTATGCATGCCGTAATAAAGCCGAAATAACCTATTTTTTCCAAGAGAACAATAGAGTTGGATTTCACTTCATGCTTTGTATAAAGTGTTAGCATAGAGTTTATGCCATAGAGTCCTCCCTATACAAGAGATATTTTTCTCACATACCTCTTTTAACTTTCAACATGCAAACCATACACTTTCTTATAACCAGTTTATTATAATTGAATCGTTGCAGAACTTCTATCGCGTAAAGCCGCGAATTTTCGTCATCACCTCTCTGTGAATTTTCCAAAACTTCGTTTAGGTCATAATTGAATTTACTTGAAGCCACAGTATAATCATGACTCAAGGTCTCAAATGGCTAAGACTGAGATCAAAGAATACGAGGTCAATGACCTCTAAATCGAGTTATTGCGATGTTTTAAAATCGATGTCGTCCGCCATAGATGTACCTGAGTCTCCAGAAGAGTAAAAAAGCGATGATCAATGTGAAGAGGGAAAGTCCCCTGCCTACATAGGTTATGATGACGACAATCTTGAGATGGGCATTGACGTAATCTTCGGCAGGGTCACTCTGAAATTTAAAAATCCTGTAAATCAATTTTTAGATTTAAAAATTTCTATCCCATCCCAAGCGATGTTAGTATTGAATCATATAATTCGAGACAAGCAAGCAATCTTGACCATATAAATTGATAAAGATTGTTGAATCTTAATTGAATTTATTTAAAGTTAATTGAATGTAAGTTCTATTTGTTGTTATTCTTAAATTATTAAATCTATCCGTGCAGGTTATAAAATTTTTATGTGAAAGCATTCATGCAGAACTGACCGAGTCCGGTATTGGACGACAAGCAGTAAAATTAATACGAGACCATCTTCCGTCTGATTCACAGTTGCGAGTCGCGTTAACTGGATTTCAAAGAAAGTAACTCATAAGAATGTTCCATTTATTTTCAACGATAACCTTGTAGGCTATGAAATGTCATATAAAATTCTAAGTTTATCTATTTGCAAACAGTAGCCTAATATAGACTGCTCCATTGCAATAAGAATATAGAAAGTATACTGCAAATAACTTAATGTCGTTCAGGTTATAACCCTCATACATGAGATGTTGTAATGAACTCCATTGAGCTTCTTAAAACATCTCGTGTAGGCAATGCCGCCACCAAGCGTTTGGGGAAAGCAGACATCCGGAGGAATCATGTTGGTCACGTGGGTGTTGACGTAAGGGCAGTGACCTTTAGCAAGGAAAGTAAGGTGAGGATTTTGTGGAAATATTGAGTATTTCTAGTTTTGTGAAAATCTCAGATTGTTTGTGTGTTTGTTAGTTGAGATTGAGACAAGAGATTGTTTCGTCATAATATTGTCATACCGGGTACTTTGGTGTAATTTTGACAGAATTCGGCAATGATGACGCAACTCGTCTGTTTCTCTCCCAGAAACTCATTTTCTTTATCGTGGGGTTCTTGGCTGGGTGGAATAGGAAAAATAAATAAAGTAGTAGCATGTTCGATTAAAACAAGACGTCACAGAGAACTATTATGACATCATTTTCGATATAAAGCGATTACATATAATTGGCGCACATCTTGTCCAAGTTTATTGAAGTGATCCCACTGACCATCAACTGAAAAAGGAATAAAAACAATGAAAAATATAAAAATTAAAAATCAATCAACTCTATACAATCCACCAGAAGTGTTGTTGATATTTGAAAGTGACGTAAGAAATGAAAGCTCGCATCCTCACAGCGGTGATATAGAGCGAACGTCAATTCCAGTACTTGTTACGTCATCCTAGTTTATTTCGCATTTCAGTTCAAATGTACAACAGGATTTTATGGTTTAGTTTTTTATATGACTCAGTATCAATTAGTTTTATTAATTTCAGAATAAAACATGAAAAATGTTTTTAGAAACGAGAATTCTATTTTGATCATGTTCTATCAGCTCTATACTTATTCTATTCTGTTTATTTTAAGTTTTTTTTTAAGTCGCAAAGATTATGACAGAAGTAATGAAACATTAAGACACCCAAGGTTAGTAAAAGGTTGAAGATAAATTGCTGAATCTCTTATAGAACTTTTTCTGTCAAAAAAGCCGCAGAAAATCACGTGCGCTTTTGTTTTTACCGAAAGTTTGTTTGCTCAGAAACAAACGCAGAGTTATAAACTACAGCAATTGTTATGTGATAATTACATTGATAAACGACAAAACTCTGCATGTCTTGGTTAGTTGACAACCTACAAATGCAAATTACAGCAACATGGTCACATTGTTAGGCGCAAGATGTTATATTTTATCACCTATTTTGAACTGTGATTTTACCTGTGCCGCCAAGAAAGCCAAAACTACTGGAACTGTTTGAAAATTCATTTTTATAAGAATGACACCATTGTCAGTGATGACATTACTTAAACAATCTATTAATTAAAATTTTTCTTATACAGGCCTATAGCTAATGCAAAATGTAGGAATGTAGAGGTTGCTAGTTTGTCGAGGTTGTTGGAATGCAGAGGTTGATGCCGACAGATGCAGATGCAGAGTTTATCGATCTTATCTTACGTTATTGACTTTAGTTAACCTACTACATTAATATCTGACTCTATTGTTGCGTGCGGTTAGAATTCTCTAACCTTATTGACAGCCTAACTTTCTTATTATTTTATAACAAATACAGTTTACCAGAAAAGGCTTTTATTGTAGGTGCTGTACACTTTCTCAATATTACGCATAACCAGAAGTATAGCAAAACCACTGCTATTAAGATGTCTATTGATTTGCAATCACCACGACTACCGTAGTACGGTATTACATCTGTCTATAACTTTACGTCTGCGCCATCTTGCACAGAAGTTCGAGCTTATAAAACATTGTGCGATGTGCCGGAAATATATGACAAAAAAAGGCATGAACATTTCAAAGCGTGTGAACGAGAAAAACAGTGCGTTTGCAATGCAATTTACATTCGGTTAAAGCTGGAAACAGTTTCTTGGAAGCGACTTGGTAACGTACAAAAAGGAGTTTTCACACGAAGTTATTCAGAGCAAGTTTCCAAATATTCCAACGATAATTGCAGTGTTTATGAAAGCTAGTTCATTAACTCAAATAAGTAACTGGAAAACACATTTCCAAGAATGATGTGGCGGAACTGAAGGTTTAAAAACTCCAATTGTTAACTGGAAAACACATTTCCAAGAATGACGTAATGGTATTACAAAAGCCACCCAGGCCGCCACAAAGCGAACAAAATTTGTTTAATTTCATCCCGACTACTTTATTAATCAAAGCATACTCATTAATTCCTGAACACATCTTCTGCTCGGGTTATATCTGTAAATCAGACACCTCGCACTAAAACTGTTGCTTTTATTGCAACGACATACGGACTTTCTATGGCTATAACTATAACTTTATAAATCTTTCATTATACCTTACTTATAAATCTTTCTTGGACGACAGAAAGTGAAAACAGTCATGATTGACACAAGCAAGTCGAACAATAAAAGTTCGAGTAAAACAACAGACCGCAAACATAAAAGAAACAACTGAGCAGAGATTTCAATAAACACGGCAAGCTCCATCAATGCGGGTGGTTTTATAAATCCACCACGACACCGCGTCACTCTATAGCCCTGCACTGAACTGACTACCCAAGCATATGGCAAACTACTATATGAAGAAAATTTAATTTTGCGCGATGCCATTTCTTTTGAAGTTGGACTATATCCAATTAGAGTGTAAATTCGAGGCCATATTTAGTACTTATAACTCAATAATGCCATTTTTCTATTCATTTGTCTTGCTGCAATCCTGCCAATAAATCTTGATTTTCAAAACCTGGATTGTAATTTTGTACAATTAAGTTATATCTGTTTTATAAACCACAATTTTTGAGTGTCTATTTGCGAGTTTCTTGCAAACGAGAAATTTTCAAGTCTATAATTGTAAAAGAGCTCGTTTGTTGTTGTCATCTGGAAAGTTTTTTTTTACCAGCTACGAGTGAAAATTACAGAAGGAAATTAAAGAAAATCGTTAAGTACAGTACGAAAGTTATCGCGAGGTAAAATTAACGCCTTAGTGTCAAATTTCGTCCGCACTTGCTCGTCGAAGTCTTGTATTTTTAGATTCTTTTATACTGTGGGAAATTGTGTGGCAATAAAACCATTCCTTTCAGCAACTACTCCACAAGGAAAATTTCGCAGCTAAATTTAACGATTTCGGAAAATTTGTAAGTTATGAAAGAACAGAATTTTAATGTTGATTTATCTGTTCCTGTTAACCTCATCAAAGACACAACTGTTTCGAAGCATTCGTCATATATACTCCCCTAAGCAGCCAACTTACTTGCAATGCGCTCTAGGGTGGTCTAAAGAACCTGTAAATATTACTTTACAAACAATTATTAATATTACAAACAACTTTCTATAAAAATGCAATATTTTTAAAAAAGATTTAAGTTATAAGAGAATTGCGTGTTAACATGAATACGTAGAAAAGCTGAAGCTTCCCGTTGTTGTTCATTGTTGTTAGGTAACGAGTCATTTGGTAACAGATTCATTGTAAGTTTAGTCCCCGCATGTTGGCGCTGTGTTGGATTTTCACCAGAACCAACGCTGTGTTGACGGTCAAACAAATTCCTCCCCAATTCCAGCAATATTAACTTTTTTCGAATCGATACATCGTGAACAGACTGACGGTGCACTTCTGCACTAAGTGCAAGAATAGCAATTGATGTTTTAATGAAAGACCGTTTGCGACATGTTTTGAGTCGACTACCTCTCGAAAAATTTTATCTTTCTTTCCTATTAATAGTTCCCCTAATTATGTTATTTCCAAACTATATGATATGACTTATTAAAACTACTTAGGTCTAAACGCTTCCTGTGTTGGGCGGGAATTTTCTATGACTGACAGCTGGATTGCATTAGCCGTTAGTTGGCGGTAGCTGTGATATTTGCTATAATTGTCAGGCCACGTTAGTAAATGCAGGCAAAACCATGCGCTATTTATCTCAAGAATCTTGACGAGAAGTGTTGTGTTTGCAACATATGTCATGATAGACTCCAAAATTTATCAGAGAAACAAAATATTGACGCTATTAAATGCAGCAATAACCAAGGATTAGGGCCTATTTTCCAAGTGGGACATTTCTTAACTTTCGAAAAAGAGGGGACTGTTCCCCAAATTTTGAACAAAAGGGTGCTAAAAGCAGGACAACAAGTAAGATAAATTGACACGGTCGTTGAGTGTAAAAGAATTCTGGTCCTGAGTAGGTTTATAAAGCGGTGACTACGTTTAATGCAAATATCCATTAAAAACTTTACACGGAAAATTTTGTTTCATTTCGTATCAAAACTTTTAACTTTCTACTTTAACTAACTAACTTATCACTTTTTGACATCTTGGCGTTACTCCCTTGCAGGTACACCGTACCGGCAATAACTCATTTGCGGGAACTGTGTTCCGGACCGTTCCGGTTTGTTTTCACCACTGTGTATACGTCATGCGTCATCATGCGTCATCATGCGTCATCACGCGTCATCATGTGTATACTTCATGCAAAGCAGTCGCATAGCTACGATGGACGCGAGGCAGACTCCAATAAGCCATTGGCAGATGATGATGATGATGATGATGATGATGATGATGTGATGTTTTAGCTCTGAGGCAACTTTAAATCGTGGAGCTCCATTGTCACCACGTCATAGTTATTCTGAAACAGCGGCGTAACCTAGGTTTTAGCCGCCCTGCGCTAAGGCAGAAAATATCGCCCCATTCCCGAAGCCATATTTTGAATTTCGTAGAAAGTTGAAAGTGCTTAAAGGCTGGTTGACCATCTGTTACGTGTTTTGTGCTCGTTTGACGTGCCTTGTGTTTCTGCCTTCGGCCGGAGGCGCTGATGTTTGTAATTGCGCCTGGCTAGTTGGCGAACGTGTCACTCTACCGTTGCCTGAGCTGTGAGCAGACGTGCCTGTTTTTACCCTTTATTTTATCAAATACAATTCTATAGTTTAACTGCAGGTCTATTCGAACCAGCATAAGAAAAGGCCGGTAACACATCTAGGCCAAAACGCGAGGGACGCAAATTTTTTTATTTTTACACATAACATAAAAGGAAGAAGCTTTGGTCGATACTTCCGCTCCGCAATGGATGTCTTTGGAGTTCTCATACTGAAAGAGGAAATTTTTGAGGTGTTACAAAAGCAAACTTATCAATTATTATGCATCCAGGACCCCGCCGAGTTTCGAGAGTTTTTATTTGCATCTAAATAGGTTTATACCAAGTGTGTGTGCTCGCTAATGTTGCACGAAATTATAAATAACTACGCAACGTACGTAATCACGTAACGGAGCTCCTGTTACAAACGTTTGGTACAAATTACGTTATTTCGCAAACTACTTTTTGGTACATTTTATGCACACAAACCATCGATAGCTTTTATCTGTATGAATTCTCTGCGTAAATACGATTGAAATGCGACATCTGCACTCGGCTCTTTGCCCACTTTGCCGTTTTTCAAAGCCGGGCAATAGCAGAAAACGATGTTGATGTCGTGTCGTCATAACCGTCCTTTAATGACTATCGCTACAACCATAAACCGAGTATGAAAGTACGGCAGTGACGCTGCTAAGCTGTTAAAGTGATATCAGATTGCACAAAGCCCACGATAAATATCGCTTTTGCGTCTCATGCAAAAGTAGATCACGCACAACATCGACAAACTTACGATTCTCGACACAATGATGTCAGCTTAAAAACAAAGCGTTTATATCGAACCTCTAAAACAAGGTTCTGACGTGCTGCTGTGCATTGTGTTGCGTATTAAGTTGTATCCTTTTCACCGTTTTGTTGTTGAATTAGTCTCAAAGGTATAATTTTTAGTCACTACATAAAATGATGTTTTTACAGCAGTCCTTAAACCTAGCGTTGCTTGTGCAAAAAAAGAGCGAAGAGCGAATAATCCCTAAAAGGGAGTGCGGGCGTGGTTCCGTTCCGACGTTGACAAAAGAGCTTTTGCTGGCTCAAACCAAATAAACAAATAAACTGCTTAACCTCTCGAGATCGTTCCTAAAGAATAGGAGCGCGTTCGAATGCCCCTGCCTTAATATGAGAGTAATAGAGCATACAGTTCATCTCGAGTCGTTAAGCACTTAATCAAGCGTAACAAGCAAAACTTTTTCACTCCCCGCATTTTGATAGGGCTACACAGTGAGCAGACGCTGGTATTTTAAAGGGGACTTTAAAACAATTTTCCCCGCTTCTCAACGCGATTCAAAATACCTCACTGCTTGCCAATGTTTCCTCTAAGCTGCGCGCGTGCGCACTGCTGACACGGTTTTCGCGCACAGAAAATCTGTGCTGCGCACAAGAAAAGAATTCTACCTGAAGTGAAAACAAAATAAACGCATAATAATGGCCACAGTGCGCACGTGGCACGTCTGATGTTGCCCACAGTGGTCCAAGGACCGCTCAGGGAGTTAGTATGTTTGCTCAGACTCGTGAAGAATTCGAGGGAACATTGCTGGTTGCTAACCTGGTTGTCATAAGCACGGAGTGTAAGCAAAGACGCAGTTTCTTTCCGCATCTCAGGAAAGCATAACAGCGACTGTTTTCATAAATTTCCAGCCGAACAACGCGTAGTGAAAGTTGCAGCAAGAAGCTAATCCCCTGATATAACTCTGTGTGTTCGATGTCTTGCCCCAACTACACGCCGCATTGTTATTATTATTATTATTATTACTGCTGTTATTTGTCTGCTGCAAGTTGATATAAAAATTTTGGTAGCTTATATATCTGTTAATCATTGGTTACAAGGTAGAGGCAGCATTCGAGGCAGATGCTTTGGCGTATAAGCCATAGCACCAGTCGCATTAGATTTGAGCAGATTTAGACAATTTAGAGCTGAACTCTACAAAGCAATTAGCGATGATAAAAAAGCCTACTTATAACGCTTAGGCAAAAATATCATGCTAAAAATGTGACACAAAACCAATTTCTGTCTTACAACAAATTTTATTTCTACAAAACTCACTCTGGATATTTGAAATTACAAAAATCAGCAAATCTAAAATATTACAGCAAATTCACCATTCAACATAATGCAGTGAATATTTATTTGAATAAGCATGTATAACAATTATAATTATGACATCACTATTAGTTTATGTACAAATATAGCTCAATTTTATCAATCAATTGTAATTCTGTGGATGGCGCATCGGGTTGAGCAGTCGCTCGATGTCGCAGTACTCCGCGGTTCGATTCCCGGCCACGACGCAATTTCTTTTATAAAAGTGAATCGATGTGAAGAAGGAATTTTTATAAAAGTTGAGTAAATAATGTCTGTTTAAATTTCTGTTTAAAAATGAAACCTACTTACCATTATTACGTCAGCAGTGATTGCGCGGAGTGAGTATGTCGCCATCGCCATCGCCAACATCAACTAGCAACCGCTATAAATTAAAAATTAGGTTAAAAAATAAATTTCTGTGCAAAGTTCAAGTTGACACAAACATGACAAGATATAAAGAATACCGAGCCATGAAGCTGGTCAAGAACGAGTTGAATTTCTTGTTTCTCGCTCGAATTTGCGGAGATTCTTCCACCTTCGAAGCAACCTTCCATGCTCAGAACTTCTTCAATTTTAGCGAAAAATTCTGGTCCTGGAATGTCTTTGATTTTGTTGCCACCGATGTCCAACAATTTTACCTGCAGATGAAATGTTTGTAAACTACAACCTGGTGTATTGATGAAGCTAATATATAACTACATACAAGTTAATATTACCATTAATTGGTTAATAACTAACCAGCACCACATGGTCAGATTTAGGCCTAGCCTACTGGTTCAACACAAATTCTTGGTTTTTGAATTAAATAGAAATAATTTTGAGCGGCCAATTAAAACCGGTATCGAGTATTAGTTGTAGAAACAAATCCTGATAATAAGTTTGCAAAAATATTTTCAGTTTTAAATAAAATGAAACTTTTCAGTTGACCCAAAAATTAACCTGTTCATGTCAGGCTAAAACTGATCCAACAAAATTTTGTCATTTTTTTATTAAAATGAAGGAATTTTAAGCGACCAAGTTTATCGCAGATTCCACATTCCTTGTAGATTCAAGTAATCACTAAACCGTCGCAAAATTATTCTGCAATTTTATATAAATTAGCACAAAATATCCGACCTACACTGCCCAGTAATCTCAACAAACTGCCTTGAAAAATATCTTCGTACTAGCGATTATGACGTCATAAGAACAAATGTAAACAATTCATTATGACGTCATATGCTGTTCTAAGCAAACGATAAAAAGTTGAATAAATCGTCAAACCTTTCCAGGCATCTCAGAGATCGCCGAAATTAATCTTTCCACATCATCAGGGGAGAAGCAGTTCATCAGATAAAGCTTCTTTAACTCCTTTCGTTGTTTCCTTAAAACGTCACAAAAGATCGCGGCTTCCGATGATGACAATTTCAATAGATTCAGACTCATCTCTGTTGGAAAGCGCAGTGACGCCATATTGAAGAGTTCCATGTCGCTGGATTCGTTTAATTCGCATAAAAGCGAAATATATCTGCGTCTGTCGTCATCTAAGCAAACGTAATAGTTAATTATTTACCGGTTGTAGTTCGCCGCGTTATAGAAATAAATTTAAGACGGAAATTTTTCATGTTTAAGCACAAAGTCAAGTTGAAAGCGAAAACTTACTTTTCTTTAAATTATCTGTTTGGAACGAATTAAAAAAGAAGCAGTCATTTTAAACTGAAGATAAACTTAATACAACAACCAGAATTGATCTAAATGACATGTGGCCTATTTAGCCGGCAATTATTTTCACTTGAGTTACCGGCAGCCTACTAAGCTAGGCTCTGTACACTAGCACTGGCAATATGTTTGCAATAGACATGTAAATTACAAAACTTACCTTTACTTGGCCTAGTAGGCTGCTGTACTAGTCTACCAGTGATTATGTGGAAATATTTCCCGGCTAAATAGGCCACATGTCATTTCAATCAAGTTTCACAAAATATTATCACACAAATATTTTCACAGCATCACCAGTCTGCCAGCAGCCTTACTGTACTAGGCCAAGTAAAGATAAGTTTTGAAATTCAACATAAATGTGTGTTCTGCTGCACATAATCCATGTCTATGGCAAATAATGCATAACATGCACATGCAGTTTATTCAATTGTTCGCAGATTTAGGACAAAGTCAGAAAATAAACTTACCTGACCAATCATCCCACTGCAGTTTCTCAAAATCTACCAGCTGCGACTTTAGTGCTTCTGTCCAAATCCTCCTCTTTTCAGCAACATCTGGAAATAAATTATTATCAAGCTTAATACTGACAGGTGACAAATATAGTCTAGGCCTAGACGAAATGGCTTGCAATAAAATGTAGGCTAGAATGCAGTGAATTGTACTAATTTTAAATATCGCACATTTTTTTGCATATACTTGCTGTATACCACCAAATTTTCATTTTTCTGACTGAGTGGCTGCCATTTACTGAAGTTGCATTTTTGATTTACCAAACTGTGCGAATGGCTGCTCATAAAACAGACAATTATTTTATCGTTTTGATGCTGATTACTACAGTTTAAAACACTATTTTCATCCAAATTTGATAAACAGTAGTCTTCGAAATAGGCACAGTATATATAATGCTAAAAACAAAAAAATGGGTTGTAGTAATATTTCCAGACTGCATGTTAAGAGCAGTTGCTGGAGGTTCTTTTATTTTATAATGGTTATATATAACTAGTACAACGCATTGTTTTAAATAATAAGCAAACTGTGCAGGAAACTCTTTTAATATAAAGTACATGGATCACGAACTGTCAGAGGTGGGCAGTCAGTACTTTGAAAGTACCGTCGTTAACGGTACTTGGTACTTGGCAATAAAGGATCCAACGGTTCTGGATTTGGTACTATTTCAAAAAAGTAGTCAGGTACAGTACTTCCTCGATTATCCGGCCGAGTGATCAGTGACTTTGGGAGGTGTCAACCTGTTCAGTGTTCAATGAACTGGTAGAAAAAATCAGAAAATTATTTTCTACTTGGTTCTTTTCTCCTTGTAGCCACTGCAGTGAACACATTGTGAACCGGTAGTAAAATGAACCTCAAAGTTATCAGCAGCTCCATCCTGCTATAATACTAAGGCCCACTCTCATTAAAAATCTTACTGTACTTGTAGCTCATTGTTCAAAACTAGATCAACACTGATCAATGACCTGTATACCACCTAAAAGAAAAATCTATCACACAATCATTTCAATTATGTCATCACAAGCAATAATTGGTGTGCCCAAACTCTGTTAAGGTTCGGTTTAACTTCTTTGTGATGTAACAAACTAACCGACTAATTCTAGACTGGAGAATGCATTAATTGTTGCATTTCTACTAATTACAATTGTTGAATAAACAAGATGTCTCTATGGGTCCAGCAGCCCATCCTTCGTAATTAGTGTGAAGTGCCGAACTGCCGAAAAACGTTAATCTTCCCGCAAACAATCCAAGATTGATTCAATTTTTAGTAGATTTGCTGTTGCAAATGAAATTTAAGCGTAAATTTTTTGTAAACTGCTACATTTCGATCAGTTTTTTACCATAAAAGTGCTGAGTTATGACATTTTTCTGTACATTACTGTATTTGTTCTCTCTGTTTTTATTTCTATGATGTAAAAATACAAATTCAATTATCCGTTTTTTTTGTTTATCCGGTCAGATTTTTGAAAATATTGACCCAACTTGACCGGATAATCATGGAAGTACTGTACTTTGCCAGTACTCGGTACCAAACTACTTTTCGTACAGTGGATCATGTTACAAGTGCAACTTTTGCTGATATTATGGCCAGCTAAAGGTTACTTCAGGTCAAAAAATATGTGAACTGACTCTATGCAACTTTATTAGACATTCGTAGATTAAAAAAGAGACTAAAATTGAAATCAAGTTTCAATCAAAATCAATTGTTAAAAAACAAACTTCTGAAAACCTTGAAGTAATCATTTTAAAAGTACCAAGCTCTGGGACGAACTTAAATTTCTCGAAAAAAGTCATTCAGTACAGGGATTCGGTACTGTTCTCTTAAAGTAAGGATGGTATCGGTACTGAATATAGTACCGCGATACAATAATTTGGTACTATAGTACTGCTGTACTGCCCACCTCTGCCAACTGTACTAAATCTTGTTCAATAACCGATGCTTGATTGGTGGGGAATCATCTCTGAGGTCGTGTAAAAACTATCTTCTAAAACCATATTAGCCAAGAGAAATAAGCGAAATTATTACACTGCATGTTAATGCAGTATACTTCGTTTATTATGACTATCTTCAGACCAGACCATTTTGGTCACAATATCGGAATAGTCATAATAACCAAAGCTGCAAGCCTGATACAGCGCCATACACCAAGCAGTATCGACACAGTCAGAAACAAATTGACTAAACTTTCTAAAATCTCATACATTTCTTACATGGTGCGAAAGAAAACTCCCATGGCACAGTCATTCCTGTCACATTGCACAATTGACAAAGAAACATTGGAGGAATAAAATTGAAAAAGTGGTCGTAATACTCAAACACAGGTCATAGTAAACAGAGACATTTGTATGGCAATATTTGGGACTATATCAACATGGTCATATAAAGCGGGTAGTCATATTAAGCCAACTTTATTGCATATTTTTATAAATGTGTAGCACACCATATGGTGGCTATCATTTTTTACATCAGTGGGTAGGGGCAGCCAGTGTAAAATAACATAAGTGTTAGCCTAAACCATATTTCAGCTATAATATTTTCTGTTGGCCGAGACACCAAACAGAAACAGGTTTTGCTTACTTTAGTAGTAGTGCTGTAATTGATTTTGTAATAATAAGTAGAGGAGTACTGAATCAGTTTCAAAACCAAATTTTTGAAAAAACAATCGACACATTGCAACCAAACCATGTATTATAGTATTGTAAACGTTTTTATTATACAGATGACTGTAAGTGTGCTTATGCTCCAAATTAGTTTATTCTAATTTTCTGCTAGTATGTTTAGTTGTGATTTTCAATGTCAAAATACTTGTATATAGCAAAATGGCAATATAAATGACTTCCAGCTGTGACACAAAAACTTGTAAATTAGTAATTAAATTGCAATACATTTGTTCTGTTTTAAATTTTATGAAATTTATATTCTTAGAATGACAACTCATGTGCAAAACAGCCACTGATGTATTCCACTACCACCTGCACTCAACCTCAGAGACATGCGCAACAAACACGATATCTATCTTAAGTGGCGACCATTCCACAAACATCACATGCATTTGTTTGACGTGAACGCCACCTTGTGCTGCTAGAAAAATGCTATCAAACTGCAACAGACCTGATTGAACTGTGTGTCAAACCAAACCTGATGAAAATCAATGAATAGCCTTGTTTAAGTACCGGCTTATAACAGAAGTTACAATGCTAAAACTGATCAATAGTCAACCCAAAAGTCAACCACAGACTCTTACTCCAGTAACAACTACAGAGTGATCACATGATTTGGCAATGGACATTGTTTATATTACTGCAACAATGTTTGTCATTATCCCTTAAAACAGAGTAAACATTGTATTCTGTGCTGCATTTGCCACAATGAGACACTGACAAAAGAAACACTTCATGCAACTTATATATGTATATTTATGGTCAGGGCTGGTCTTAGGCTATTGCCAGTGATTTAACCAACTTGGGCTCCATGCTGCTTAGTACCAAAACAGAAATAGCATTTCTTTGCGCAAATCACAGTGCTCTCAATTTGTTCTCGAAGTGTTTATTATCAATGTTATTATTTAACTCTTTCTCGAAAGAGAATGTGAACTTGGTGAAAACATATCACAAAGCAAAAATTTGATGAGAGCTGATTTGCAAAGAGTTTATATTTGGTTAACGTTGTTATGAATATTATTTGATTAAGTTATTTCAAATTGGCAAAAAATGCCCACTATCAGTTTTTGCATTGGGTTCGTGCTTAGTAAGACCTGTCCTGTATACTATACAACACAAAAATGACAATTTATGGACTGGCTGTGTTGAATGACTTGGATATGACAATGCACAAATTACAGTTAATGCCACGGAACTTACAAGCAATGTGCAAAAACAAATGTACCCTATATTGAGCCTTATACCACCCAAATAGATTTGTGTAATTCCGTTGATTCAAGTAATGTACAAAATGTTGTATCAGTGTTTGTGTAGCAATTTGTAATACAGTGAAAGCTCATTAACTTGACTTCATTTCAATGGAAATTCAAACAATTTAAGGCAATTTAACCTTATAAAATGAATATAAACCGGTAATAGTAACTGAAGTGTACTTTTTGTTTCCCAGACCATAGTTAGCACTAATTATCTCAACATTAGTGAAAAAATCATCATCAGTAGAAATAAACATAAACACCATAGTGATTTACTGATTTGATTCGGTAATGGGTTATTATAAGCTAGAAATTTAGCCTGTTCATCCAAAGTTGTCTAACTCAATGTGTTTTCAACTCAAAGATACGATTTTAACTTTAGCGAATCACATTTAATAACTTTAGCTGAAGGTTATACTCAAAATATGCAACAACAAATGAAAACAACTGTTATGTGAACAATTTAAGAAAGTAAACTAAGTGAGACAAAAGCAGTTCTAGAGCTCCACAACGCTAGTGTACAAAGCCTAGCATATAAGACTTAAACAGATATAGCAGTAGCACAGCAACAAACATGAGTGCTACATCTAATAACATCATCATGCTGTGTAATACTTCCACAAGAACAAATCACATCTAATTTACAAAAAAGAGTCATTGTAAAAGATGATAAATGAATGGAACTATTATACCCCAGTCATGTGTTTATGGTTATTTGCAGCCAATTTTACCCGCCTATTATAACTGGAAGTAGGTTGATTGGTCCTTTTACTTTGTGCTAAAGGTTAACCACTTTTCGATGTTATTATTATGCAGTTGTGTTTAAGTTCTTGGACCTAAAAAAACAACGTCCATAAAAGCTTTTGTAAAATATGGGCAGAGCTTTCACATTGGAACATTTCTGAAAGCAGTAACCCAGGAAATTTAGCTTGACGGTTATAACATCTATTATATGCAAGTTTTGCAATTTGTTAGCCGGTAGTTTGCTAAAATTTACAGTAGCCTAAAATGTGGGCAAAGACAAAGCAAGGCAAAAATGATTAAAAAGGATCGTAATTGCAGTTCTGTAGTTGCAAATTACACGAAAATGTGTTTACCGGTATCCTATAGCCTACATTGGCTAACTACCGTACTCAAACTACTCAGAAAACTATTCATATTTTATTTTACATCCTACCAAATTCTTTAGCCTACTATGTTTCTCATACACTGAAACATGCCGTAATCTTCGGCGACTTTTCTTGGAATATTACTAAGTTGTAGTCAGACATAAAACGTAGGTTTTTCACATTTATGCTTATTACTGGTACTTTACCACAAGTTTCGGCTTCAGCATTACCCTTGTTCTATGGTGATGACGGGATTATTCAGACGCCACGTAAGCTCCATACCTCATTAAATTTGGTAGTTTCCATCTTAACTTCGCAACGTTTACTTTTAGAGTATAACTAATATTTTAAACAGTTGTGCAAATAGCAGTCACAGTTAACTTCATCAATTGCAGGTCTGGATCAGTTTGATACAAAATGACAGCAATGAATCGATCACGTGACTTTGTTGTTATTTTGATTATTTTCACCGTAACCATTAGAGACGATGTTTCCATCAAACCTTTGAAAGTCTTAATAAATTCTTTGCTATGTGCTTCGTAGTATTTTAGGATTGATTTATAATGAAAATAAAATCATTAAAATGAACAGTTATTTTTTACTCGATACCATTTAAAATTAAATTTTATTCTTTGCCGTTATATTATTGTGATGCACGTTTTAGCCTGCGAGGCAACATTTGCATGTTTTATTTGTGGTAATTATCATCGTAATTGTTTATATCTTTGCGACCACCTACGTCGGAAAAAATTTTCGTCACTCATATTTAAGGCATAAAATAAAACGAAAAACATGTGATTGAATGGATACGTTGTTGTAGTATTATTGTAGAATTAGAAGATACGGGGTTGTCAATAAAATGAACATCATATTGACAAAGCTTGTCAAGTTGGGGCGAGCACAATAATATCATGACCCTTGCGACGGAATATTTCATCACCGATAGAAACGAAACTCATCCAAATTTGGTCAGAAAACACAAGCTCTAACCTTATGACCATCAACTGTGAGTGTAGCTTAAAATTTATTGTTTTCTGCTGGCTTGTGTGCTTGGCATGAAAGAACGCTGTGAACGCGCTTTAGAGTTGAAAAGTAAGATTTAAAGGCTTTGAGACTAATTTTTAATTCATGGTGATTTAAAAAGCAAAACTAGTGACTTGACTAACTTTTTCTTAAGTGGGATAGATTGTGTTAGCGACATGTAGCTTACTCATTACACTGCATAACTCTTTACAACTATGCGCTTCGAAAAAATATGATCGAATTTTACGGTTAAGTGCAATAATAATAAAGTAAACACAATAAAGTTAATGAACAATACATACCTGGAGAAAATTGATCATTCGGGAAAACTTTTTCATTCCCGGATTGTTCATGTGCTTTTTGCCTAAATACAAGGCTTGTGAGAAGTTAAAATTTTATGGTAGGCATACTTGCGATCCAAATGGCAATTGCAGGCTTTTGAAGTACGCAAAAGTTAGATGAAAACAACCTTGTACTTTCGGTTTCACTGTTGTCGGCTGCTGTGACCTGGTTGATGCTTGGATCTATGAAAGCATAAAGGTAGTTAATGAATATTCATTTCTTGGCGATAAATGAAAGAATTACAATAAAACGTGACTTAGCAAGCGAATTTGACATTGTCTTGACATACCTTTCATCATATCTACCAGCAAGCCGCAGACAAATCTACGGATAACAGACCATTTTTCACTAGAGAAAAGCTGGTTGTCAACAAGGCCCTTAAACTCAATGAATGACAAGTTACTAATCATATGTTTAGCGGTGAAAAACTCCTGGTATAGCTGATGGGCGAAGAAATACTTCACATGGCCGTCAAACACGCGGCTGGTAGCAGTGAAATGGGCGTAAATGCCGACGACGATATCCTGTATCTCGTCTGGTTCAAGGCCAACTGCTCTGAGGTCGTCTCGTGTGATGACAACTGAAGACCTCATGGTAGCTTTGTAGGCAACTTCACTAAGCTGTCATATAAAATAAGTAATATCACGTTTTTGTTATCATTACAACTTTGGTTAATTAAAACTATAACAATCTACTGACCTGCCCCATAAGTAAAGTGATGTCTTGGTGTTTTGCGTGATTACTGCATCTCAGATTTTCCAACACAGTTGAAAAAACCCGAGTGGTTGTGTTGATTTCGCCAACATTTTTGGAAGGATTTAGACCTGCTGCGATTACCAATTGGAGTAACAATGGGTTAAAACACAACGAAAAGACAACTGGGGCGCTCTCAGAGAGATGTTTCCACAGCTTGTCGGCCGATTCACCCGAATAGGCATAGAATAATTTCTTCATACTCTCATAAGGGAGGTCACCAAGCAGGATTGTGGCATCAGGGCGTAGGGACTCAGGAAGTGCAATAACGCTGTGGGGCCTGGAGGTAAATATAAGTTTAACCTTTCTAAGGAAATGTTTGCAGCAAAGATTTGCAATTAGATCTGATACACTTTGGGGAGTATCATATGACACTTTAGGTGCGTTCTTGTTGAACGACCAGTCGGCTTGATCCATTCCGTCAAAGAGCAGGAGACATTTCTTCTGATTTTTTTTTACCCATTCCCACACGTATTCACAAGTGGCATCGTCCAGTTCTGGAAAATTATTATCTATCAGCAGTGTACGTAGCTTTAGCTTCTCGCCGTCGGGTAAATCCATAAACCTAGAGTACAAGCAAAAGTATTCTTGGGTCTTGGCCAGACGTTTCGACAACGTAGTCTTTCCGGATCCAGGGTAACCGACAATTGCCGAGAATCGTTCGCTGGACTTTAATAAGTTGTCAAAGGAAACATTTCTATTGTGTTCCATCCCCTTCGGCTTTTCAGTTGACGGGGCATAGGTTTCATGTTCAGGGACTGCACCTCCCTCGAAGAAAGAAATTTCACTGTAATTTGGATGAACAACTGGAATATCTGCGGCTGAAACTTTGATTCCTGCTTGTAGCCTGATGTCGTCTTCACGACGTTCAAATTGCAACTGGCAAACTTTTTTAATGGCTTCTTTCATTTTCCGATCTGATGACCGAATAAATACCAATTTAAATCTCAACATGTTAATTTTTCAAGAAATTTAACTAAGCATTTATCAATTATTCAATTGGAATTGATAAATATATTGCTTGTGTACTTACTTTTTTTGCCTGGAAATAGTTTTCCTAAAAAGTAAAATCCAACAACATTAAAACAGTAAGATTAAAAGATTATCTTTGTAACTTATAAGTATGTTATTTACTAAATAGCTGATTGAAACTAAATGCTCCATCGAATTACCAACACTACGACGATATTTCTGATGTAATTTGGATTACAGTACATATATTTGATGAGATAAACACTTACTCAGGTTTGTCATGAGTCGAGATTTTTGTTTCATATTGGTAGCATTGCTGGTGGAAAACCCTCTTTCTTGACCTGAAAGAACTTTCCAGTATTAAAATCTATTTTACATCTTTTTTAACCTCAGCAATGCATACAAAAGAAAAACGAATATCATTAACTTAGTACGTTATCTAGTCAAATAAAAATCTTTTACCATTGAAAGGTGCTTTTATACTTGGAATTTCTTTGTTAGGTTCCATACGTGCTCTAGACGTTGATGGTTGATTGGATAACTGACTTCCTTGATCTGAAGTTGGTCAGTAGAACAGCATTTTAAAGAGGAAAAGCACAAAATAAACGCTTATGTGTTACATATAACAATATTTTATATTTTTGAAATGTCTAATTGTCAGGAAATGTTAACAAAGTAATTGTATTTTGTGAACCTACTTTATAAGCTTAATTATAAACGTTTTTTAATTTTGATAAACTTAAAATCACCAACAAATTTTTTAATAATTGAAATTAAATTAATTGCTTTATAGAAGATGCTAGTTGTATTAAGCAGGGTGTTGGTGTTTATGCTTACTGAGGAAGCAATACCTGTATTTAATGAAGCATTCAAAGATGGAGATGTTTCTGGGCTGGAATCTAACTGGCGTGACGTTCTTGGTAGATCAGAGTTGGCTGGTGTGTTTGCAGCTTGAGAGAACATTGCTTGCTTGGTTTGGATACCACTTGAGTTTTCTAATAAAACAATTTTGTTTTGACTGAATTACGATTATTTTCAGTGCAACAAAACAAGCAAACGAGTATTGTGGATAAAATTTTGCATTTAAACCATCATCATAATGCTTATTTTGATTCAATAAGGGTTTAGTTGTCTGAGCCGCAAGATTGAACTTTGTTGTACAAGTAACAACACCCTGGTAATGAAATCTTTAAGTTCTACGGTACAGCCTAATGGTAACAAATTTTACAGCCTAGTAATAATAATTTTTCATCATCACCAACTACAAAACAGAGTTAGATGTAATTTGATACGTTTTAAAGGAATTCAGCTGGCACCTGAGCAATAGATCTGGATAAAGTTATTTCTATAAGTTAAATGATATTATTATTGTGACAAGATCTTACATATCATTTTGCTTTAAATATTGATGAACTCCATGTTTTGAAGTGAAATTATTACTGTTATTTTTGGGAAAGCTTCAGTGTAGTTGGCGCCATTCAAGTAAAAATTCAAAAGATAGCTTCGATATTAATTATATGCTGCCAACAGTTGTTTAGTTGAAATATGAAAATGCGACTGTAGGCAATAAAAACGACAGGTCAACGTCTTGTAATTCACATTTTGTTCCCGTGTTAACAAATGAAGAAGCAATGACATTGTTCATTGATCTCTCTTGGTCACTGACTCACTTGTTTCTCCACTGCTACAGTTTGTGTTAATTTTAAATTCTCAATGTTTTTCGTTCTGTTTCCGCTTATAGGAATTACAGACAATGTGTTGCTAATGTTGGTTGACACACAGCCTAAGAAGTGATGTGTTATAGGTGTTATGAATTTCGTTTAACTAAACATAGGTTTTATTAGTTAACAAAACATGTTTAGTACCTATTAACTGCTTTATAGTATATAATCTAATCATTACCTGAAGAAGATACCTCAGTGTTCAAAGCATCGGTTTGATTGGTTAATTCTGAGATATCTGTTTTGGACTCAACATGTGGATTTGCTTGGATCGGTTGCTTCGGATGGGTCACATCAGGTGGGTCTAGAAATTAAAAAATGAGCAAATATTACCATAGAAACAACAGAAATATCTGAATTAAGATTAACATTGTACAATATAAAAAGAACTTATAAACAATAACAAATTCAGTTAATTTTTTACTGATAAAATCGTGGTCTTTTTATTTCAACTTATGAGTTTAATTACCTATTTCCTTGATAAGTTTGTCAAAGTTATCCTGAAATGATTCTTTGCTAAAATCGTAGTAGAGTTTTCCCGACACCAAAAGAGCTTTTGATAAAAATTGTAAAATTAAAAATAAAATCTGTGGTGAAAGCTGGCGATAAAAATCAATTCAGTAAAGAATATCGAAAGGTAAAAAGAGAAAAAACACATAAACTTACATATATTATTAGTTAAAGCAAGAGCAGAATATATAGCACTCTTAAAGTTAACATTCAATTGATTTATCACCACAAGCTTTCGTATACTTGAGTTTGCGTCTTCTGGTGTAGCAATTATGATTAATAATGAAAATAACAATACTAAATATAATGTTACCATTCAAACCTTAAGCAACATCCCATTTTGTGACATATAAGTCAATTTAAAAAAATCAACGAGTTATAGGCATTAAAATGCGTTGAAAACAACCAAGCACAGATTAAAGATATAACAAAATGCATACCTGGCCAGCCATCCATTTTATAATTGTCTTGGGTGATAATGGGTATTATACGTTTTCTCTTGTCAGCAGCAAGTTTGCCTTCCCTTTGGCAGTTTTCACTGAGTTTATAGTTTTCAGACAGAAACATGAGGACCAAGTAAGCGTTGTCAACAGCTTCATACATTTTGTCATAAATGTCTCCTCTCATCTCGTTTTTATCAATCCACACTTTGTAACCAGCGGCAGAGAGTTCATCGGATATCTGCAAAAGTGCGAAAAAATTAAACTAGATTGTTAGGTTAAGTTTGTGAGTAGCCAATTTGCCACTCTTCTACTTTCGTAATCTTTCTAAAACCAACAAACGGTTTCGGTTACACTGGTCAACAGCCAATTTGCTTCTGAAACGAATGAGGTCAGTCTTGGCTAATTTGGGGTCGCTGATCACGAATATCAACTTTAAATTTGTTGATTAGCTCTAGTTTTTGAGATATGGCACCATGCCAAAATGTGCTTTACTTTCTGAAGCGGAAAATAGCGTGCGTTTTTCTGTTGTACAGTAGCTTGGATCGGTCAGATAGAGTTGCGCACTTAATATATTTGTTGGAAGGTAGATGACGTTTCTATTCATATTATTTTTATTTTGACATGTTTGAGTTGGGTTGTTTGCTTGCTTCTTTTGTAAAAACTTTATGTGTTTAGTCTTAACTGCTCTTTCTGCATTTGCCTCGTAAATGCATAAAAAATGCAGACAATTTCTCTTACATTTGTGGTGAAATAACTTTTTCCAACACAAAAGCGAAGTATAACGGCTGTGGTCAGGAAAGCAAACCTTGTATTCAACTTGTATTTTGGATGCAAAGTTGGTGATCAGGACAAGAGTTGGGCCCCTCACATATGCTGTAACTCCTGTGGTGCAAATCTTCGGCAATGACCAAATGAAAAAAAAAGAAAATGTATGCCCTTCGAGAGAAGAGAGAAGAACCTACTGACCATATTAGCGATTGCTACTTTTGCATGATCTCCCCGGTTTGTAAAGATTTGTCAATATAGAAGAAGCAGAGCATCCAATACACAAATATTCCATCTGCAATTCGTTCCGTACTACAAGGAGAATTACTTCCCGTTCCTGACGCAACTAAGGAATTCACGTTATGTTACGTTGAAACATATCTTCCAAAGAACCACACCTTATAACTCCAAATGAATGGCACAATCTTATCCGGGATTTGGAACTACCTAAAAGGCTTTAGACTTCAGCTATGGAAACTTCTGGCAGAATCATCATCTTCGAAGACGGTGAATTTGATCAAGTGCCATTTGGCAAAGAGAAAATTGCATGGGAAGCGTTTAAGTTGCTGGCCACAAAATTCTTGGGGAAAAAAAGAGCTGACAACTACACAGAATTGGTGTCCAATCTCATTAAAGCATACAGATGCATGGAGTGCAATATATCACTGAAGATACACTTTTTAGACTCGCACCTGGTTTTTTTCCACCAAACTGTGGAGATGTTAGTGATTAGCATGGTGAGCGATTTCACCAATGCATATCTACAATGGAAAAGAGGTACCAGGGAAAACAGAACCAATCAATGCTTGCTAACTTTTGCTGGATGATATCTAGGGATGCTCCATTAACCGTATTCAATCGACAGGCCAAAAAGGAGAAGAACAGATAAAATAGATTAGAAATTTATATTTGACAAGTGACAATTATTTGTTGCATACGCTATGCTGAAATATAAACGCATGCAATTATTACACTGTTTGTAGATTGTTACTGTTCTGTTCAATAAAGTGCAACAGGGCTTGCCATATGTAGATCAACATACAAAAATAAAAAAAGTTTTTATCTTTTAAACTAGAGCTAATCAGCAATTTTAACCAACATTTTTGGATTCAGCGTCCGAAAATACATAAGAATCAGTTGTTTTCTTATCGGAAGCAAAAAATTTTTGAAAAATTGTTGACCAGTGTTATTAGCAATTTGCAAAATAACTCTAAGGTGAAAACGGAGTAGAGCATTTTATAACATCCACGTCATCTAAGTGATGGTTTTGCTGATATTTAGGGTATGTTTATGAAATAAAACTTTCTTCCTGACCCTAGCACAAATATTTTAATTGAGAGTCATTTTTTGATAATAACACTGGTCAACAAAAATTTTGTTGCATTTCTACCAACACCTGTTCTTACCTATTTTGGGGGCGCTGAATCCGAATCTGACCTTAGTTTTTTTCTGCAAGGTCTAGATTTTTTGCAAATCGAGATTTTTTATTTTTTTTTTACTAAATTCAAATTTTCTGAAAATTACATGATTTGTCAAATGAAGTTCTTGCTTATAGTCGAATAACCAACCTCAAAACAAAAATAGGTTCCCAGAAATTATTGTGTTACCACTAGCATTTGTATTTACAGACAATTAGGCACCAAATGTTTGAAAAAATGTAACAAAGAACATTTTTCCGGTAAAATACATGTAATAAGCGATTTTTTTTTTGCAAAATGACATTGAAAAGAATGATGGCAATCCATTAACTTCTGCGTTTCTACGCTTTTTGAGTTTGCTGCTTTAATTTTTGATAAAGCAGGGAAAGTGTAAAGAAGATGATGAAAGGAAACGACTCGTTGTGAGGATTTAGAGCTTTAACAAACTGTGTAATGAGACCTAGTTTGATGTGCAGGGGCGGAAAAACAATTTTGTCTCTGCTTACGATTGGGTTGTGTGTTACATTAAGCATGCCAACTTGAAATGTTTCACGTAAGGGCCACTCCTTCTGTGTCCAATGTTTTTCACATGCTCTGCTGTCCCACATGCATAGAGAACATAGAAATTTAGTGTATTCTTTTTTCTGACCTAGCAGAAAACTAACCATTTTGAGGTTAACACAAATGATCCTGTTGTGCTCATGTTATCTAAGCAAATCCATAACAATTCTGATGTCATCATGCTGTTCCTTTAAGACAGTGGAGTGACCAACTGGAACAGCTTCATAAAAATTTTCATTGTGTAAAAGGACACACTTGAGGCTGCGCTTGGAACTGTCCAAAAACAATCGCCATTGTTCTGGATTATACGAGGAGATACCCAATTGTTCGAGAAGACCAGGTATATCGTTGCAATATACCAGCTTATTTTCCTCTGAAAAATAGGGAAGAAAGAGTTCTTCTCTTTTTCGAAAAAAAGAAACCTTTACAGATTGATCTAGAACCTGTTTTTCCTTGAGTCTGGAGGCTAAGAGCTGAGCTTCTTGCTTGGACAAATCTAAATCACGTACTAAGTCATTCAGTTCTGATTGATTAAACGGCTGAACAGCTACTCTGGTTTCACCAGAAGAGTGTTCAGATTCTGTATCTGTTCTTTTATAATCCATTTCCACTACCTCTTCCCTTTCCGATTCAGTTTCCTCATCTTCGGAAAATGTAAAACCACTAAAGACTGGAGGAGGGAATCTATCAGAGTGCGGAACAGGTCGTATAGCTGATGGTATGCTGGGATAAGAATGCATTAGTCGGCTCTTCCTGCCAACACCTTTCATATTTACCATGCAAAAGTAGCAGTCAGTCGTGTGATCTTGGGGTTCACGCCACACCATTGGAATGCAAAAAGGCAGACTCTTCCGCTTTCCTTTTGTTCAGTCTCTGAGCATTTCTTCGCAGTTATGGCACACAATATGTGGAGACCATTTCTTATCTTGATCGCCAAGATGGATGCCAAAGTAAGCTCTGTAGGTAGGCTTCACGAACGATGTTATATTTCATCTTTGACGAAAAAAGCGTGTACACAGTTACACACCACTGATATAACAAAATAAATCAGGTTTATTTTTGCATTTACGAGTGTAAAATAGAGCTTATAACCTATCCTACAGCATCTATCCGCAATACCTCACTATAATCAAACTGCTTAGCTTCTTTAAACGCCCTTAAACAGCAGTAGGCTACAACTTAAAAGAGCTGAAAGCTTCTATCTGAAACACTGGTACTGTACCATACAGACAGCTCACACTAAATATGAGCTAGAAACGAAAAAATTTAAATTTTCGAATGCATAAAAACTAGAGCATGCATAAAGAAAATGATTGCAGATTTGATATCAGCATCCCAAAATTGTGTAGACTCAGTTAAAAAATCTCATGCAACAAAAAAAAAATTTGTTGACCAGTGATTAATTCTATTAACATTTCGTGTACTTCGTTAAAACATGTATAGCCTACTGAGAATATAAAATATATTTACAAACCTTATGAACGAGATCCTTTGAATCATTCCAGTTATAACTGATCATTATATGCTGGTTGCCTTTGTTGTCATCCTGGTGTTGATTGGCCCCAGGTCCACAAGGTGAATTTGTTGCTTGTGGATTATTAGGTTCTGCAAGAAGATGTAATATTTAAACAAAGATGCATCGCTCTTGCGCCGCTGTTGGAGAATAGAAACACGAAGCAATTAGTTAGAGGGCGACACAAGTAAAATAGTTCAGGAACTGATTAGCTTTTAACTCGAACTCAACTCAATTATGTTGAATACAATGTTTTGTAGCAGAAATAAATAATTTTGAACCAAATTTAACGTTTGAAAGTGTGCTTTAGTCACCAGGTGAAGATAAAATTTGTTTAGATTTTTTTAACGTAAACTAATCTTTTTTCTAGGTTATTCTTAACTTTTTTTTTAATTTCATTTAAAACATTTTTTCCTGTTTACAATATTTGAAAAAAACAAATTCACACAAAACTTTGGCAGAGTTTGATTTGAGTGAGATTATTAAATCTACGTATAGGTTAAACTCGAGTAACATTTTTAAACCGATGTATAAATAAAACTTTAAAAAGGTGCAATGTTGCACACTTCCAAAACATACCTGCAGATGAGGTCGTTGGTGGATTGGCTATTGAGGGACTGGTACTTGGTGCTGAAGTTTGTGAAGTTGATGCTGAAATTGGTTGTTTAGGTTGCGTAAAACCGGTTTGCTCTAAGATATGAACACATTGTATAAAACATGAAGCTTTAGTTGAAAGCAACAAATAATAACTTGCAAATAAAACTTCATATAATTTTAAACCGTTGATTTTAGCATCTTCAGGAAAATTTGCAAATATATCAGATGTTGCCAAGATGGACAATTACAAGCCAAAACAAACGCAGCACACAATAATGATGACTGTAACAATGGTATAGGCGTCTCAGATCATTTAGCAAATTGCTTCTTACACAATGTTTGCGAATGTTGATTGAGGTATTATTCATCAACAACCACGTTGCATTTTAACATACGCTTGAAAGTTATGCCCCACATCCCCACAAAACAGAATTAACAGATTCACAGATGTGTAAAATCCAATCATGTCCCAAACAACAGCAAGGACTTTTACTTTGAGTTAATAAATAAGCAAACATGATTAAATTAACTTACCTAATACACAACTCGTTTTCTTTTCTCCACGACATATTGTTGGTTGTTTGTCGACGTTTCCAAAAGCTGCAATAAAACAGAGATTAAAATTGTCTAAATTCAAATTATTGAAACCAGTTTAATGAAGATAGATATAAGCACAATGAATGTTTGCAAAAGTAAAACAAATACAAAAACATTAAACTTTATTTTAAAGATAATATTTAATTGTACATTATTGCAGTTTCTAAAAACATAAGTGATACATTTTAAATAAATTCAAACAGAAATTGAACGTATCAAATATACACCTTGTGTTTCGGATTTTAATTAACTGTAGAATTTGTAACCTTTTTTAAACAAAACATGATTAATACATACAGTATTCACTGTTTTTTGTCTATAATCTAATCATTACTTGTAGAAGGTATCTCAGTGTTCAAAGCATTGGATTGATTGGTCACTTCTGAGATGTCTGTGTGGGGCTCAACCTGTGGATTTGCTTCGATCGGTTGCTTTGGATGGGTCACATCAGGTGGATCTAGAAATGAAAATGTCAACAAACACTACCAACCGTACAAATGAAATAACTAACGTATGAAATAGAAAGACAAATAATAATCTAAACAAACAGTTCGCAGGTTGGCAGATAATACAAAAGCGGCATATTTGAATCAGATTTTAAACAAACGTTAAAACATTGAATATGCACCTTGTGTTTGGGTGTTTGATTGAGGAGGATCAAAGGGATTATTTACCGGATCCTGCTGCTCAATGCTTGGTTCAAATCTTTTTGCAGAATCTTTAAAATATATGGTAAGCTCAATGAGAAAGAAAAACAATGTGATACCATAAAGAAAGACAATAAGCACTTTACAAGGAAAGGTTGTACGGTCTTATAATAATCACCTAAAGGATTTATTTGTTTCTCTTTAACTTGTGTTGGTTTTATATTTTTCAAGTCCCTGATGTATTTTTGCTTATATTCTCTGTTGTCTTGGTATCGTCTTTGATCGTGATGTTGGTATTGTCTTTCATCGTGGTGATAAATTTTAGGAGCATAATTAATCATGACTGTCCCTGTGTAACCACAAAAGTTAAGATTTTCATGTATAAAAAGGCATCACAATAATATGGAAACATAATTTGATAAATGCAACTAATAGGTTTTAGGTATTTGAAATCAATTGTGTGCCTACGTATTCAGCAAAACATCTTCATAAAACTTACCAACTCCGCTTTCAGCCAATTTGCTTGTAAGCTCATTCCATCCTGGATCGATTCTACTTAAAGCACTCTGAGAAGCTTCAGCATTTTCCATTGTTTGCAAGACTTGATTTCCTGCATCTGCAGAATCTGGATTTTAAGCAAAGAAAAAATGAAAAAATTTATTTTCTATCAAATTTAAAGGAAAACATCAAAAAGTTCCTATTATTAATTACAGCAAAGACAAAAACTTAATCGTTTTAATCTCAAATTACTCACCAAGAGGCATTCCCGCTTGCATTGCAACAGCACGTGATGTTCCAGGTTGTTCATCACTTTCACCTGATGAGCTCTCTTCATTGTTATCAGGTTGTACAAGTTGAGGTTTATCTTCGGTTAATCTTTGCTCTTCTGGCTTCGACATACTTCAACGTTGCAGTAATTATCTTAGCTTATGTTATATACCTGGTCAAAATTGTTGACGACGTAAAAGTTGTCCAAAAAATAAAAAAGATATAAGCAGGATGTTTACGAAAAGAAATTAACTGGAATATGTAAACTGTTGTAGTAGATGTCCAGATCACATTGTTTTACACATCCTCACTCAGCATGGCCTTCTACAGTATCTGCCAGAATTATATTTCAGAGTTGTTTTTTGCCCACCAGAATTCCTGGAGCAACCTGGTTGTCGTTGCCTGGCAGCCGTCAGAGTTCTTAAAGCAGTGTTGTTTCCAGCCGAAAATCTTGGAGCAGCTTCATGCCCGCCTAAGTTGTGTTCCGGTGAAGCCTCGTTTCCGCTAAAGCTCCAAACCATAAATCGGACCGAAACCGAAACAAAACCATTGCCAACGGAAATTCAAAATCGCTTCTTCTCTGTCGGATTTCAAAAACTGCCTCATTGCCGCTGGAGTACAAGAGCTGTTTCATTGCCTTCGGAGTTTCAGTGCCGCCGCGTTGCTGCCGGCATTCGAGAGCCTCCACCCTGCCGTCAGAGTTGCAGAGCAATCCTCTTGCCGCCGGAGACCTGGAGACGCCTCGTTGTCGCCGGATTTCCAGAGCGATTTCCTTTCAGCCGTAGAATTCTAGCCGTTTCTTTGCTGCAGAAGTTCCAGAGCCGCCTTTTTTCGCCGAATTTCCGGAGCCACTTTACTGCCGCCAGAGTTCCAGAGACAACTTCTTGCCGCCAGAGTTCAAAAGCCGCCTTTTTGTGCCTTGGAGTAGTCTCTTTAAAGCCACGTCATTGACGTTGAAACTTACTACGAAAGCCATGACAGAACCACAGCTAGAATTAGGATTTTTCTCTTGTTCTGTGTAATTAGCTTGGCTGTGGAGTGTAAAACTATAACCGCGAGATGGCTCCCCTGCCTAATAAATTCACGTTTGTGGACAAACCACAGTTAAAGGCTCAGTGAATGCTGCGCTGTACTTATGACGTGTGTTATTGTCTTAAACTTCAATTTTGTTATTGCACTGACTTAGTTAAGTTGTATCACGGCTGCAAGTAGTCACGAATTAAACCGTTCCCTTTTGTCGCTGTATAATTTGGGATTGCTCAATTTAATCATTTCCTGTTTCATAAAAACCAGTTTTATATTAACATCTCTATAAGTCGACAGAGTGGGGAGGCTACGTACAGGGACCGGGCTATGAAGTACGCTTGATGAGCTAATATTCGTACACAAGGAGGAGAAAGTGCCAGCAGAGTTGGGTTCAGGGGCAGTCTCGTTTCCGACGAATATCCAAGCGCATCCCTGTGGACAACGGAAATAAGCTCGTTTCCGGCGGATTTTGGAGCGATTTTTTTGCCGTCAGAGTCCCCGAGCCGCCTCGTTGCTGCCGGGAGTCCAGATCCGAGAAACAAAGAAACAACTAAAATCGACATTTTTGCGTTAAAAAGGGGAAAGTTTCCTGGGTGAGAAAAGCCATGAGCGCCAAGCTTGTTTGCTTACGTTGATATATGGCGGTTTATCTCCTGGATACTTTATTGCGTCCTGGCACCGTATTACGCTGAGCAAACAACGCTTGAAGATAACTCGGCAATATAACTTACACTTTTCATTGCTTTCGTGCTCAGTAAAAATGGTATATAGAATATAAATTTCATCTCTCCAGTTAATACGACATCATATTTAGCAATCAATGCATTTAAAATCTCATTTACTTTAAGTGAATCAAAAGTCATCCTTGCATTTCGATCACCGCTAGGTAGAGAGATGGAGCAATGACACAAACTTTTGAATTTGTCAGCCAAGCCCGTCAAAGTAGCAACATAGCCTGGTGTCCGTAGAAACCGTGAGTTTTGTGACTAATTTTTTATCTTGCTATTGTTGCTGTTCCTGGATACCATCGGTCATGATTCGAGATAAAATATCGAAGGCAAAGACAAGAGTATCAATGAACTTCGATTCAACGTGCATCCTAGGCTACCAACAGCGTTGAGCTTTCCCACGAGCTGCAATCAGATTTAGTCGAAATTGTCCAATTGCCAATTGTGCTCAAGTACTAACGTGTTTTATTTCAGCGGCCTATGCAACTATATATAAATATATGACGATTATACGTGCTGCTTTCCCACCAACACGTCTGTGCGCTTCGCGTCTATTCGAATTTGTCCAACTTCAACCCGTAAGTGTCCGGCAGATGTCATCCCAGAGAAGCTTGACTGACGGGATTCAGCTTAGCAAGGTTAAGAACCAATGATAAAATACAGGTTGATGCTAAATTCCAATGCTTAGTTAAGCTAAAATATGATCGGTTTTTGATATTTTTAATCTGTTAGCGCGTTACGCGAGTTATATAAAGACGGTTGAACAATTCCAGCCTCGAGATGACTTTCCTGCTTAACAATTATACGTTTGAGGACAAATCGTTTTAAGGAGGAAACTAAAACAAAAAAATAGATTAATGCCATGAATAATTAATATAATAAAAATAAATGATTGCTTGATTCGAACACAAACAGCGCATATACGCCTCTGTAAACAGCTAAAAGAGAAGCTGTTAATATGACCACGAGACTTAAACAAATTCTGAGCAAAAAGTCGCATCGAAGGCGCCGATCTAAAAATATCTTTTCAAGATTTTCTTTCAAGTCTCGAAATAAATTTTCGTTCCAGTGAACGCGTGAAAGAATCTCTAAAGCTTGAGCTTTGTGGCCAACAATTTTCAAGGAAATATTTTCTCGACCGACGTACCCACTTCGTCACAAGCCAACCAGCCAAGCGTAAAGTATCTGAATATTTTTCACGAAAAAGATTTATTATTGTTAAGCACACTTTTAAGCATTTCATGTTTCAATTTAAAGTAAAAATTTTTGTCCTACAAATACGCCCATTAACATTTTGCTGCATTCACACTGATCATATTATTAGCAGTGTCTTTCGCAGGCATAATTGGGTGTGTGGGCAGATCTTGCGTATGCATGATTTAAGCTTCTGCGGTATTTACAAATCTACTATGTGTAAGCGTATTAAGCAAACAAATAATAGATCGTTGCATGGTTATAATAACAATAGAATTTAGCAATAGCGACAAGTGCCTTACATAATAGAACCTGAATTACAGCCCACCATTTATAACATACTGAAGCAATTCACTGTCCTTGGACAATTATCTTGAAAATGGAAATTGCAGCATGAAACAAAAAGTTTTTATACGTCATAAAGACGATTATGTGGCAGCAAATTTCAACTCTGGTGGCGGCCATCTTCCACGTCACAGTCACGAGAATTGAACGGAAATAAGTCAGTCGTGCAATATTTAAACTTTTCACATTCCAGCTAAATTTTTCGATCTTATTTGGAAACTCATCAGTTAATCTCAGTCAGCAAAATAAAGGTTCTAATCCTTTTGGGGATTTTTGCTCAGCAAATCTTTTTCGCAACAAATCGTTTCCGACCTTCAGCGAAGTGACGTCACTCAACCCTCTTCCAAGTCAAGCGTAAAACATTTCAACATATCGCACGACTCAGGATCATCTCAGGTCAACAGTCAATTAAACATTGCACATTTTGGTAGTGATTCTATCGATTCGGCCCCATATCAAGTGCACCGCTGGGTTAATGATGAAAAAATAGTGACGTAATAATATCAGAAGGTCTATTTGGTATTTTTTCCGACTCAAAAAGTGGAAGATACAGAATCAGAGCTTTATATAAATGAACGCCAGCTGTGGTGTTTAGTGTTAAATTATCCGCAACAAATTATCTCTTGATATTTTGCATCAACCATCGCTTGACCAATGACGTCATGTGACAGCGTCAAATTGCAGTCGACATATTTGATGTGACTTAACATGGCAGAATGAAACGGCTTCAAGCCGCATGCGTGAAGGAAATACATCTTATATAGGAACGTAACAATTGACAGAACAGCACATCGCGTGCTCAGGTTTTATCTGATAAAAGATGGAGGACTCACCTCGCCATCAGTCCATCAAATTACAACTGAAGCGAAAATTTTAGCCAAATGCTGTAGAATGAGGCCTCATATGTTTATATTTTAACAGTTTTTAAGATTTCCGGCAAAACAAAAATATGTCGTCATAACACTATGACGTATCAATGCACTAAGATGGAATTTGGTGGTGATCAACCATATTCAAGGAGGGTAAATTTTTGCTTTAAAAATACTTGATTTTTGTTTCTTCCCCAGACGTTTCTTGTAAGCGTTCAACAAAATATTTTCGCCGGTTCAAATCGTCTCTGGAATTTCAACGATGACGTACCCATACTTCGTCACAAGCAAACAAGTCAAGCGTCAAGCAGCGGGATAATTTGCACGAAACCGATTCACAGCAGCCAAGCACTTATCTAAGCATTTGACGCAAAGTTAAGTTGGTTGGTTGGTAACTCTACGTCAAACACCCCTGCTCATTCACATATAACAACATCACTGTAATAACAATAATGTCTATATAGCGACATGTTTAGGCAAAATTGTCGTTTAAAAAGTTAAACATATATGGCACAGAGATAATAGTTTTAAGAGTATATTCTACCGGGCGAAAAATAGAGCAACAAACTTCAATTTTAAAAACAGCCCTATTGCGGTAATAAAGACAGACCCTTTTCCAAGATTCAATGCTGAAGAAATTAAATCACTCACCACAACTTGGTCGCAGTTGCAATGAAGTCGAATTTGCCGGAGTCGCCAACTGAAGGAGAATAAAGTAGTGACTGGCGCATTCTGCTACATTACTTCTAACATAATTCTAGAAACTAATTCACTGCTAATTTATGTAATGAGCTACTCATATACACTTCGTGAACACGCACAGTGGCTGTTGTTAAAAATTCTTGTCCGCCTAAATAAGCCTGAAACCTAAATAGGATTCAGTGGCATGCGTTTCCACATATTAAAACAATTTCTGGCAAAGCCTTTGGTTAAATACTTGCAAAATAATTGAAGTGAAGAAGGCGCAAACCCAAACGCTTCGCTTGATTTATCACGCCGGCATAGATTGTCTGCTGCCAAAGATTGTCTGCTGGCTCAACTCTGGTTATTATTTTTATTGAGGCGCTTTACGTCATCACGTCGGGCGTGTTGGTTGTCTTTTGGTTTGCTGTTGCTGGTGGTCATCCAACATAAACGGTAAAATAAAGTTCTTGACGTTCAAATGTAACTTGACCTTGCACTCGACCCTGAGAAGCGAAGGGCAAGGAAGAGGCTTTTATTCCTTCTTGCAGATTAAAACAAAGAAACTTTTAAAATAACACAAAGTATTTTGATGCACTTGCCAACAACGACAACAAATAAAATTTGAAAGAAATGTCGATCTTTTTTGAGGACACGATCAGGATATCAGGAAATGTCGATCTTTTTTGAGGACACGAACAGGATATCAGAGCAGGGATTAAGCACCCACCCGGTGGTGCTGTAATATAGAACGAGTAGATAGTGTACTCCGCGATGATATCGGTAGATGGAACAATGTAGTATTGTGACGTGGTCTGTGGTTTGCTCCTTCGCGCCACTTCCCATTTGTGGCGAGTTGAGCGGAATCGGCCGACGTCGGTTGGGTCGAACCCCGGCCCCCCATGCGGTGAAAGTTCATAGGAGTGGAAGTCATTTCAAAGTTTCTCTGTTACGTCACAATGCAAATTTTGTTTTCTCTTAATGCACAAACCTCAAGTTGATTTGGAATAAATGTTGATACACAAAAACTGCCACTGAAGGCGACTGAGCCAAAATCTATGGCAAAAGACGATATTATTTGATGTTAAGTTGTCAGAAGTTCGGGATTACAGTGCAACTACTTTGTACGTGACGCAAAAAAATATCTTTTCAGTAACTTTAGAAAAAGGAAAACAAAGATGAGGAAAAACTTTTCATCAGGTCAAAGGTCGTGAAAAATAAAAATCCGCTTCAACAAATTTGACAAACAAAATTGCACTTGCTAATAAAAAGTTAATTATTGAAATTAATAAGTCGCTACGATGTTTAACCTAAAATGCCCTCGACCATAAGTTCAAGAGCACGATGTCAATGCGCTTATTGCTGAGATTGGAACACGAAAACACTCCCTCGTGCAGATAACGTCGCTACCTAGCGGTGTTTACAAAGAGATGATTGGTCATCGCTAGAAGGAGCTCCATACCCGCCGCCACCAGGAGATTTGAGATGAAAGATGTCCTGGGTGATAGAAATAGGAAGAAATGACCACAGCAAAAACAGAACGTCGTTTTCATCAAAACAAAATCAACTATCTCTAATTAATCTCTGTCCTTGTGACGTAATAGAAAGACTTACGCCTGGGTTGACGACGACAAATTTTTTGGCTCCCAAGTTAACGATAGGTCCTTTATGACGTAACAACAGGTTCTCACCTCGACTTCCGGGTCCACCACCTGCATTATAAGAAGGTCAAGTTTAGTGAAATTTGAGCAGATTCCCCACCAGAGGTCGTGCGCTGGTGATGAGTCATATTTAAGGTTTATGAAGCAAAATGGTCAGAACTTTCGTAATATCTCTCTCATCCTCGTGACACCGGTTCCTACATCGCCGCTTTTTCATCTTCCAAGATTATCAAATATTTCATCACAAACTGGTTATAAGTGGGTACACGGGGAATCCCTCTTACCATCAGCTCCATAGGGTTGGAAAACCCTCCTTTCGCTCAACACTGACAGGGTTAAGTTCTTTCGAAAAAGAATCTCCCTCAAAACCCCGTCCCCGCCTTTATAACGCCCCTCTCCGCCAGTGCCCGGGAGAAGCCGGAAGCTTTTCAGGAGAACCGGATATCTGCCATAAACAAACTTGTTACCAAATAATCAACTTGATAACGTCACAATAAAATATAACTTTCTCACCTTTTTTCAAAAATTTCCGGATCAGTGCTTCTTGTGTTGGTCATGTGAGTGTGAACCCCACTGCGACCGTGCCAGGTTGGTCCCTGCAACATCGCCACGTCATTATTACGTCACGCACAACGTCATTCATAAAACGGAGAACTTACCGCTCCAGCTCCACCGGCGACAGTATCGTAATAACCAAAGCTCTCATCACCAAAGGTCGTGTTGTTCATGCAACCCTGCGACGCAGCACACGCTTTAAACAACTTCATTATGACGTCAACGATCCTCTGTGACGTAAGCACGTTGCCACCGACGACGGCCGCGTCATCATCGGGGTCGAGTATGGACCACTTGGGTATTTGGAGGTGGATAGGGGCGAGGCAGCCCTGGTTAAGGGGGATGTCGTAGCCCACCATGCACCTAAGGGAGTAGATGATGGCAGACTTGGTGATCGCTCTCGGCGCGTTCAAGTTGTTTATCACCATAGGGGATGTCCCCTCGAAATCGAACGTCGCGCTTCCCTCCTTCGAGTCGATCTCCACGCGGAGGTTGATCACTGATCCGTCGTCCATTTTGTCCGACGCGCTGAGTACGCCGTCCATTGTCATGGAGACGTCGCGCAGCAGATTTCTGACCGCGACCTCGGCGTGGTGTTGGATGTGTGCCATGTAAGCTTGGACAACTTCCAAACCGTAATTTGATATAAGCTCCTGGACCAGGTGGATTCCCTAAACAGAAAACCTCGTTGAAATGTCTGTGATTGATACAGTTGTGATGTCAGAAAGACACCCACCTTCTGGTTAGCGGCAACTTGTGCCCTCAAGTCGGCCAAGTTGTCATGGAGATTGCGGGTTCCGCTGCATCCCGGGAATTTCCTTGGTGATAGCAGAACGGCCGTTACATCTGTGACGTCAGAGGGAAAATCAAATTTGCCAACATTTGCAACAGATAATTATAATTTGTATTAAAGAAATTCTTGGGCTACTGCAAAACTAAGTACACCATGGACCATAAATGGACCAATGAAATTTTCTGCAAACACACCTTTGATAGGTTTTTGGTGAGCTGAACAACAACTGAAAACCAAATGTTTTTGCAACAGATGTGTTGAAATTTTGAACCAGATGTTATTTATAAATACCGAAAAAATAAAATCACCTTTTTCTTGAAAAATTCCATCCTTGACCAGTTTGAACGATTTAAAGACAGCGCCTTCGTCATTTATCGACGTTGAGTTTGACGGCATTGAACCTGGCATGATGCCACCGACGTCGGCGTGGTGGCCGCGGTTTGCCACGAAAAATATCGGCTTCGTGTGCTCAGGGATGAAAACCTGGTGTGTAGTTGGAAATAATGAAGCCATGTTGCATAATGTTGTGAGAAATATTCAGGAAATTTCATATGATATAATACTAATAAAACAAATTATTATTATGATTCATGAAAATAAAATCATGATGGAAATACCAATTGTCACAAGGGTCACGTGTATTCATGACCATTCACGTGAAAAAAAAACTTTTGATCAGTAATATGAAACGGAGTGGTTACGATTATTTACATGAAATGACAACCGACAATCATTAAACTGACTTTTTAGAAAACCAGAAACCAATTCATCATTTCACATAATAACTACCATGAACCTTTTCAGCGTCATATGATATGATATAGCCCGTCATTCACAACATTATCACATAAATCACAATCACACCCCAGCATAAATCACAATCACAACCCAGCAAAAATTACAATCTTCTGATAATGTTTTAGTAGCGGTTGGTTAACACAAACACCATTGCCACACATCCATGAAATGTTTGAACATCATATGATGAACTTCGTGATCAAATCTATAACATTTATCACATCACCAAGCAAATCGCAAGATCATACTCACGGGAGTAATCACGGTGAGATCAGGAAGATGAACTCCTCCAGCGCTAGGATGATTGGAGAGAATGCAATCTCCCTCATTGATATCTATCGCCCTCATCTGGTACTGCACCGCATCCTGCATGGCCCCTAGGTGGCCTGGGATGTGAGGAGCGTTGGAAACAAGACCACCATCAGGTCCGAAAAGAGCGCAGGAGAAGTCAAGTCGTTCCTGTCGATTCATGTAATGTTACACAAAGAATATTGAGTGTTCTAATGACACACAATGATCATAATAGAACTACACCTACTCAGTTGTCAAGAACATATTTGCACAAGCAAGACTTGCAATATACACAACCACAAGAATATACAGGACTTTCAACGACCGAACTGAACAGAAATGTATAAATAACAAACAAGTATAAATATGACAAGTTCAAGCCAGACAAATACCTTAATGTTAGTGGATATCGCTGTCCGTTGTAGAATCCTACCCATCTGTTCTGCAATGCTCATGAACCTTTGATGTCAAAGGTCAGAGGTTATAATATAGTGATGGGGTCAGTGACCCAAGTTTATCACACAACTCATAAAAACTAATTGGGAACGACAAAGAACCAACCTCATATTGCAGCCACCACCTTTAATCATTTTATGCATTTGATATTCAATTTTTCAGTTATTGTCATTCGGGTGAACAGTTAGTTATATCGCTTCGAAAAATTTAAACCACAAAATAACACTGACCTGTGTGAAAATATAGAGAGTTGGATGGCGTCCAATTCCTTGCCAATATGCTTCGGCTTTCCCTTCCCTATCATGATGGTGACGTCACCTGAATACGTGAATTTTCACAAAGTTGCAATTTCTAATCACGGCAAGCTACAATGATGTTGTCAACCTATCATGTAAGAAAAAGACCAACCTCTTTAAACTCAAGTGTTGTCACTGTGACATCATAAAGTAATACCTTTCTTAGTCATCTCTGCCTTGCAGTCGGGTTCGACCAAGATTGTGCTGTTCTTGTCGATGATGATCGCTCGACCGTGAATCACGTGACCACTTAACAGGTCCTCCATGAGATGGACCCTAGTTTCGAGATGACCTCCATCGAAATAACTTGACATCACCTGCACAACACATGCTCTTTTATGACATCACTTATTGTAATAAACAGTCAATGCATGCAGTTGACAAAATGCATTTGCTCTTATGTCAGGTAAGATCTTGATAATACAACCTGGTAATATTACCCATTTAACAATACTTGACTTAAATATAGTATTGGACGAAATATAATTGAATTACATTGAAATTTATTCTAACGCAAATTGAAAATCGATTTCAACAGAACAGTTTTAAAATGTTTCAAACAAACAACGAACAGAAACATTTCCTGCGCGTGGTGGTTTACCAGTTGGCACCAGAGCATTATTCCTAGTTCAAAATAAAAATTTGATTTAATCGAAAAAGAAAATACCACAAACAAAATCAAAAAATTGTTCACTTTTTCTACACGTGGTGGTTTATCACTTGGTGCCACTAGAGCATGATCTTCAATCCCAGAAAGTCCGATACCTCGTACCCTGACATCATCAACGATGATGTCACGTCCTGGAATTGTGAAACCAAATTCTTTCTTATATCTGCAGACGCATAAATGAATTTGATGTTAATGAAGTAAAATAAAGTTGGAATAATAAGTTTTATTTAAACAACAGATATACGACGCATTTTTATTGGTTGGTTGATTGGTTAACATTTTATTGGTTATCATTTTTAATTATTTTATTTATTTATTTATTATTTATATTTTTATTGGATATACTAAGTTTTAGGTTTTAAATCGGATTGGATATATTATTATAAATAGTATTATTTTATTTTTATTATTTTATTTATCTTATTTTTATTTTTTATTTATTATTTACTATTATATTTAGATATATTATTTTAAATTATATTGGATATACTAAGTTTTAGTTAAGGATAAAAAGTTTTAATCAAACTACAGTGCAACTGTTGCATAACAATTCGTTGTGAACATTCTACAAATATCATTCGACAACAACTTATACATGGACGAGGTTCTTTGCAAACTAAATGTTGAAAATACTTCAAACTGCATCAGTGTTGATCTTAGCACCCACCTGGCTTGGAAAGTCTGCAAAAAGTCACCAAACTTTGTTGCAACGAAGTCTAAGTTTTTCACCGTGGAAGGCTGACACATGAGGGCACAGCCAGTCTTCACATACCTCATATTCAAATAAACGTCGGTTTTGATGTTTTCAGGGGAAAAACCCTGTTCAGATAATGCTTTCGGCAATATTCGGCTATAAGCTCATCAATGATGACATCTAGTGTTGGTATGGTCTCTGTGATTGAAAAGCAACGAGATTGTTCTCAAGAGATTTACTTTTAAAAGAAATCAGAAAAGAACAAATTATTAGGTAATTTGCAGTCACTCGATTCAAACAGCACTAAATGAAAAAAACCATGATTACAACATTACTACTAGATAAACAAATACAGTGCAACATTGTGATGTAATAATGGATTAGCAAATAATAAAGTAAAATAACTTAAAATTACAACTTAAAATAATAAGTAGTAGTGATCATCTAAATTGCTACAATGAGCTTAAATTATGAGATATCAATGTCAAACTAAAACGACTAGATGATGATTTAAACAAATAATACATTGTGATGTAATGTATTGCTGAAAAATAAAGTAATGTAACTATCGTAAATCGTTAATTTAAAAAAATTCATCCATATAAATTAAATAAATAAAAAACCTTGGCAAAAAGTGTAATATTTTAATCTTGCTTAAATAAGATGTAACCTTTGTTGTAGAGAGATGCGGTTGGTCTTTGTGCTTCGTGAATAACATCAGCCAGGGCCATACCATATGCTGACAGTATGCCTGAGTATCTGCACAAGTTCAAAGTAAAACTAATTAACAGGTTTAGCTTATCACTGGGAGATAAAATGTATAAGATATAATATGTCACAATATATTTAACTGGCACTGAGCAGTTTAATTCATTGATTCGAGTAAAATTATTTTGATCAGCACCTACCTGCAGTCTGTTCATTAATTTAATCTAAACAACACATTCTTATATGTGTTGCATAAATCAATACAAATATTTCAAAATGCTAGCAATTACAAAATTAATTGCAAAATTGTACGAAATTGTAAGGGAATACTTATCCCAGTTGCACATCATTACATTAATTATTTTTTACTTTATTTTTATTTTTTTTACACTTTTATAACTCACAGCCTTGTCTTGTTTTATATTTGTGATTGTAAACTAAGAGTATTTTTTCTCATCAGATAAATGTTAATGTTAATTTTATTAATGTTATAATGTTAATGTCAATATTATTATTATCTAAATATGAATTAATTCTTTATGTACTTGTGAATGAAGACTTTTGTCATTCCAAGTGACCGCGCGATGGCGCAAGCGTGCTGCCCACCTGCTCCACCAAAGCAGGACAGGACGTGACGACGTGTGTCGTGACCCCTCACTTGTGTTAGTGATCTGATTGGCCGACACATTGACTCGTTGGCCACGTTTATGAAACCCATGGCAACCTCCTCCAAGGTCCAAAGGTCACGACCAGTTGTTTCGGATGAAATAAAGTAGTTAATTTCATCTGTGACGCAATAAATACAAAAATTAAAAGCTAAATAAGAATGTTAATTGTAAAAATGCAAAGAATCATTGAAAAAATACAGAATTTCCAAAAAACCTCGTAATTTTTCAAATGCTTTCCTGGTGGCGTCAACATCCAAACACTGGTTCTCGCCTGGACCAAATATTTTTGGAAAATATCTAATATAAAACATGCACAAATGTCATGCAATGCTGTTTCTAGCAACTATGCCGCATTAAGTCGATTAGAGTAGTAAATTCAGACCTTTGCCAAGATAAGAGTTTCTACATTTGCAAATCAAAATTGTGTGACACAAGTATAAACAGCTGTAATGCTATAATGTACATTGCCACAGCAAATAAAGATTAACCATTGCTGTTATACAACACTTTACAACATCACAAACAATATTGCTACCTGTCGTAGAACCAACACTTACTCTGGCAACAACCTCCCCAGACACAGATTGGCATCAGTCACAGTTAGGGGACCCCCCTTCCTGTAGCATGTGGGGCCTGGGTGGGCCCCAGCAGATTCGGGGCCGACTACAAACATCCCCGATCGGAAAAACAGCATGGACCCTCCCCCTGCTGCAACTGTGTTTATGTCAAGCTGCGATGAAAATGTTCAACTGTTATAGAAATCAAATAAAATAAAACAACAGAATATATTCTCATGCTCTGTACGCAAACATAACGGACGTTGTAAAGTTTACTCGGAACGAAACAAGTCTTCTTTCTCCAAATTTTGGACAGCCAAATTATTTTGCAAAAATTAATAATACACATCGTAACAAAATATCAAAAGAAAACAACATACTCAATACAATATATACACAAAAATATAACGAAGCATGTAGAGTCCAAACAACACATACCAGCACATATCAGCACATTGAAATAAAAACAAACTTTGTCCTGATGTTGATATTAACAGGAAAATTTGTGCCATTGTTGAAGTTTTGCTTTAATATAAGATTTCAAAATAAAATACCTGTGGTGCTTGTATGGTGACACCAGCTGTAGTAGACTTGAACACATATTCATATTCCCCGTCGTATCGACTTAGATCTGTTGATGTTCCTGTGTAAATAGTGTCATAAATTTCACGATGACAACACAAGGACATAACTTACGTAATCTTATTAATATTTACCTAGCTTGCGCATGCATGCAACATACATGCTCATACTGATACTGGATATCCTAGCGGCACCATACCTCCCATGTGGTACCCATTGCTGGGTTGGTCTTCAAATGATGTCATAGTGTACCCCACTACGCCACCTGCTGGGCCGGATAATATTGCTCTATTTCCATCGAACCTGAGCATTGAGGAGTGTGAGATGTTGTATGTTATATCAGAAGACGTAAACATTTGATGAATCTTTTCCAACTCAAGGGCTGTTTGAGTGTTGAGTTTTTACAGGCGGGCCAGATCATAGGCACAAACGATGTCATAATTAGTTGGAGCTGTTACTTGCTCCTATATCTGCGTTCCTCAATCTACAACACAGTTTGCAATGATAGGTGTCACTTCGTTGGTAGCTTGCTTATCGCTGATTTAAATGAATATGACGATCTGTTGTTATACTTCATGTTAATATAATAATATAATCACAGCCTTACGAACAAACTTACTTATCAATAGGAGTGAGGCCACCATCAGACTGCATAAAGAGCGAGTTGATGTCTATGTTGCTGACGTCAGACTGAAAGCTTCTATATATTCTTTAACGCACAGTGTGAGGTAGGCATCATCGCATGTAGTGAAGTCGTGCGAGACAATCTTGACCATGGACTTGAGATGATAGTTAAGACTTGTTTAAATCTCATCTCCATGGCAATCTTTTTAACTGCTACTTCATACTTGGAAAAGCTGCATACATAGACATCTGATGTCACAGTTGAACGTTAAAAATATTAAATTAAACTCGATTATGCAATAGCATAATTACTAATCAATATATAAACACAATAGACCAGCATCACAAAGTGAACAATAACCATTAACCAAACAATCGATGATGCAAAGTTTTGCGACGACAACTTAAAGCAATCGAGCTTAAACAAGACTCAAACTCAGCATTCTTTTACTTTTGCTGCCAAACAAAGCAAAACAGTTGTAAGCACCAAAACACATGCATTGCCAAGCTGTATGTAATTTCATTCTAACAACAGCATAGACTCACATGTATGAATGCATGACAGCATCAAACAAATAAACTACTATAATTACGCACAGAAGTGAGGCTTACTTCAGCTCTTGCCTGACACTAACATAAGCGTAGGTGCAGTTCTACAACCAACAGAAAACTAGGATATAATTAGGAATAGGAAAGCAGATCAAAAAGGTTAAGAACCGCTGCTTTAAATCAAAGTAAAAAGTGATAATAAACTCATCTCTGACGAAATATTAAACACCATGAAAACTATAAAATAAGCAAAGACGAAAAATACAAAACCCACATTTAAAGTCACCAGTAGGTAGTAGCTGAATACAACTGCATTGTCAACTGGAAACATCAGAGTTAATAAACTTACGAGGTCCAACATTTTTGGTCTTGATTGGTTTCCAAGAGGATCTCTCCAGCCCTCAGTGAGAGCAAGTGCCATTCTCTCATCTTTCCTCTCGAGGAGAAAATTTGTGGCAACGGTCGTTCCCATCCGGATGAAATCGATCTTAATCAAGTCGAGTGATTAACGCATTATAATTTTCAACTCTTCAAAACAAAAATAAACTATGTATACATAATTAGGCGATCTATAGATTTAAACAGCATTTCATAGCAGTGGTTTTAGCCAAGTTGACAAATGGTTAAACTTGTGGAGATGATGAGAAACTAACATTAATTACAGACAAAATTACAGGCATATTTGTAATTAAGCACCAACAATAAAATCAAACTACATTTGATAATAATCTTTTTAGCCTCGTCAACAAAGCAAAAAATTAAACTTGAAGGAACAATGAGAAACAAAATTAATCACAAATTTATGATAAACTTTTCCATATATATAGGCTTTATTTATGTTTATTTTTGTAACATACCTTTTCCATAATGCTTCGAATTCCTTCCCTGGGAGCATCACAGTAATTTTGTGGATCGACAGACAACAGCTTCATCACTTCGACGCATAGGTCAGTCAATTGGCAGATCTGTGAACTACTTCTGCTGCATTTGCAATGAATGCTTTCAATATCGATAATGAAGTTAGGACTAGCATTTTTCATGTCTAGGCTATGTAGCATAGGCCTAGGCCTACTACACTGGAAAAAAAGTGACCGTCATCAGTCCAAAATTTTTATCATTGACTATTAAGACGTTGATTTCGTTGAAAAAACATTGTCCATACCTTATTGTGGTCCAAGTCATACCCATAAATCTGCCTGCATACAGTTTGCAACTCCTTTTTATGGCTGACTAGGCTACGTCCCACCGATGCACTGGAAACAATGATGGCTACAACTAAAACCCAGTGTACGATGTGATTGGCATTTACTTCGTTATAAGTGAAAGACTAGTGGCTTAATCTCATTCGCGTTATGTAATATACGAAGCCACTTGACACAGTCAGAGTTTCTTACCTAACAGTTGCTGTTATCGCGATAAATATCACATTAATATTGAGATGGTGACATTTCGTCACTGTTTAATTCAAAACCTTCCTTAGAATCCTTATCCACAGGGCTCTCACAAATGCAAACCAGAAAATCCCTAAAGCTATGCCAAAAAATCCCTAGATGGCATGAAAAATCCCTAAACCATAATTAGCGCGTTATACTATTATTTTATCACTAGGGCGATTATTTTTTGACCTAAAAATTGAAAATTTGGACGAATTTTGACATTAAAAAACTTTTTTTGACAAATTTTGACGTATGAAGAACTCAAGTAGTTAAATTACGCATTATTGTACAAAAAGTTAAAATTTATTGTAGTAAAAAAGGTCAAAAATCTGAACACAGACCTAGCCTATTCTGAATAGGGAAATGAGCTAATTATACAAATCACTGCCAAAAAAACTGCAACAAAAACTATTGTACAATGTAAAATGACAAGTTCACAAATAACTGCATTGTGTAGTCTATAGGTCTAGCCTACTATTGTCCATTATGTCCAGCTACTCATTTCAGCAGCAATGTGTTTATGTACTTTAGTATCAGTGGCATTGCTTTTAACACTTTTCACCATTTTTAAGGTCAGGATGGTCTTTTACATACAGTTTGTCAGCAGGTATATCAAGGGACTTCATTCCTTGTTGTGTATGTAACAATCCAATTAAGCTTTCTCCCTTCATTCAATTTCTGTGGTCTGTTTTATCTCTTTCAAAGTGCTGAATAGTCTTTCAGCGGGGGCATTGCCAAAGGGTAGTGACAACAAGCAGGCAACAACATTACGCAGATTTTGTATTTTAATTCTCCAATCACTGATTTTTGAGAATCAATCAACAAATCATGCAGAAAAACTCCAGGTTTTAAATAGGCTAAGCAGTTTCAATTACTCTTTAAAATTTCTAATAAACTTCTAAATGAACCAGTAGACTAGGGTACAAGAATATTTCCAAACACTTTTAACGCCGATTTAAATAAAATAATTTCTTTTAATATTGCTACTATCGCGATATTATGGATTGATCTAAGTCGATAAGACGTTCGGCAAAATCACTTGTATTTTAGACAGCCATGAACATGAACGTAATCCTCTACAGTCTACACCAATGTTCCCTCTAATTTTTCACGAATCTGAGCAAACACACTAGGCCTAACTCCCTGAGCGGTCCTTTGGACCACTGTGAGCAACATCAGACGTGCGTACTGTAGCCATTATTTTGCGTTTATTTTATTTTCAATTCAGGTTGGATTTTTTTCTTGTGCAGAGGCGCAGCACAGATTTTCTGTGCGTGAAGACCGTGTCAGTAGTGCGCATTTGCGCCTGCGCGCAGCTTAGAGGGAACATTGCTGACACTCTAATCACAATGCAGAATGCACACCAAGGATTCCTTGGCAAGGAAGCATATGGCGGAAGCATGACTAGTCTTAATAAGTACTTTATACGTATCAACAATTTCAAAAATCCCAAAAAACTCCCTAAATCATCAAAATCCCTAAACTTGTCCCTAAAAGGGGCTAAAAGTTCCAATTTGGAACTAAATCCCTAAAAGTGAGAGCGCTGCTTATCCATGCAATGCCGTAATTTTATGAACTTTGTTACTAGGTGCAAGGTTAAACAAGGTCGAAACAACTTAAAAGTAATCCTGTGTAAGTACAATAGGCAGACATTTAATACAAATTTCGTTACCCTAATTACTTTCCTCGAAATATAAAGACCTTTTTTTAACAATCAGGGAATGCTAACGTGCACAAGTGCTACGATTCTTTGATTTATTTTTCACATAAAAACACGGCATTTATGCCAACAATCACAACGAATATGTTCAAGATAACCTTAATTTAAGCTAAAATATGTGGTTCCTAACTATATAATAACAAATGTTATGCACTTTGTTAGAACAAATTCAAACAGAATTACAATCAAACAATCCCACTAATATCGATTATTTGAGGAATTAAAATTTTACTGTTCAACTTGTAAAATGGAAAATCCTGTATACTTACAACATGTAAATATTTAATTTCAAACAGTTCACTTTTTGCAATGCTGTAAGCATTTAATACCTCGTCCTCTGGAATCACTACATACTTTCTAACAAGAGACACGTACATAGTTTCACACAACATTACCAATTCTAGTCTCCCAAAATCAGGAAGACCATCTTGAACATATGTAGCAACAAAACACCGAATGTTACATTATGTACCGTAAATTTCTATCCATCGAAAGTACGAACGATTGTGTGGCATGACGCTGAAAAAAGTCAACACATCGGCAGAAAAATTGTTAAACAGATGAACTTTTGGTCCCAGAGTATACTTGGACGCAAATAAATTTTCGTCTTGCAACAACATACAGAGGTGGCGTTGGTGCTTTTCTGCCAAAAACTTTTGAGTGTTTTTGAATGAGGTTCTGCAAGTTAAAGACTTGAAAAGAGAGTGCTTCGCTTCAAACCACCGAAAGAGCTTTTTTTCGTTTACATTATAACCTAGAAAGTAAAGGAATTGTGGAGCAGCAACTGACAAGGGAATCCTGAGCATGGCAGAGGTAAGAAATTGAAGCTGCGTGAGGCCATTTGCTTTAAACGTTGATATAACCCTATGGCAGAATACGTTTTTATATTTATTGTAGTTCAGGTACTTGCTTATCTACTGTGTCTACCTAACCATGAGGTCTGAGAACACGACAGGGTAACGCAGCAAGAACGCGTAAGAAAATCGTGGCCTCATCCGGATCCTGTAAAACCCACCCAGCGCCACAGACATCGTCATTGACTCGAGAGTTTTACGTAGTTTTAATTCAGTAGTTTAATAGTACTGGTTTGCTGCCATGCTGGCGATGTAAGTTTGAATTTATTTCAACTTTTATCCATTGTTCTCCATTCTCTTTTGTCCAAATTGACGATATTTGTTTGAATCTGTTTCACGACTTTTCTCCATTGATGGCTGCCGGTCGACAGGATTGGAATCCGGTTGTTATTGTTGGAAAACAGCTTTTTTAACGCTTTTCCTTGGTTGGATTGTACCTTGGTCGCCTTTGGCAGGTTTATGTTGTTTTGTTGACTATACCTTGTGGAAAGGTGAGAGTTGGAGTACGCTTCCTTTGTTAATTGGCAAACAGACGTTCGCATGTTTTTTGTAGCTACCTAGTGCAGTGTATATCGTCTTGGTTGGAAACCTTTAAGTATGCCTACCAATGAAGACGATTACCTTTGATTTTTTTTGCTTCTTGTCCTTTTTTTGTTGGAGTAAAGGATCATCTCCTGATCAGTGAGCACAGCCCAGTTGTACCAGTCCTTGTCATCTAAGCCAATAGGATCAGGTTTATTTGTGTTAGCCTGGTGGCGTTATCAAGATGTTTCTTGTCTAGCATTAAGCTTTCCAACATCACTTACTTGAAAACAGAGGTAGTTATAAGGATGGTGTATTCTATATCTGACATCTGCTTAACGAAGATGGCTCGTGATAATAAATTACTTTATAACACGTTGTCTCTTTGCTTTATTGCATTTATGTTGCCCATGCACTTTAAATTGTAATTTGATTTTTATGTAGTCTACACAATTTTGTGAACTCGTGTCATGCCATATATTCTGGTGACTCCGACGACAAGTTGTTGAAGATGTCCTATCTCCAAGATATGCAAAACAACTTTTCAATTTTATCTCAAGGCCACGCCCAGGTTGCTCTTTCGCCGCTTGCCCTGGCCATAATTTTACCTGTGATTTGGCTTTTCGCGTGTCTGAGCCACCTCGGGCTGATATAGATCTTGAAATCCTTTTGTTTGGTTTCTGCGGTGATTCCTTGCTTGATTTGCCGCAAAATTTAATTCACCCTCCTACACAGCGTCACTCTGTCCAGTTTTCATCCGAGAACCCGTTTCTTCTAGACGTTCAGTTCAACCCACTCAGTCATTTTCCGGAAACCAAAACCGTGAAACTCCCGTCGTTCTGACCAGAGCGCTTTCATTTCTTCTCCTTCGAAGAAATTTGCTGAAAACGAAGGTCATTTGCAAGATATTTCATCCTAGATACAGCATCTTGGATTTTTGTCCTATGTCGGTAGGCTTTTAGCTTTGAAACGCCTGATTTTCGATGGAATATTTTTAAAGCGGTAACACGGTGATTGTGACGAACAGCGCACGCAAAGCGTCGTTCAACAAGATGACAGTGGCTACACTACATTCAATCAAGATAACTGTAAAAGCATAAGCTATCATGCTATTTTAAGTAAAGTTCGTCCATTTAAATGCAGTTACTAATGTAGGCCTAATGTTCATTTTGTTTTTGAGTGTTTTCATTTTTAATTACAACTGTTACAACATAAGGTGTTACAACTTTACATTGGTTTACTTTACATTGCTGTTTCAGAGTGTAAAGCGTAGACATCTTACATTGCGGGATCACTCCTTATGCAAGTGATTTTGTTGGGTTTTGGTAAATATAAATGCCATTGTAGTTGTCTGAACAATCGTAATTCTCTCCATGGAGCAGAAATATTGATGAAAGGGAGCTAAGAACGGTGCAAAAATTCAACATCTATCAAGTTGAAAACTAAAGAAATTTTTAAAAAGTAATGAAATTGTTAAGTCGAAGTTTTTAAAAGGTATTTGTTGTCTGATTCAGAATTTTTAGGGGTGGTCCTAAACGTTTGACCGCGAATGTACAGTAAGATTTAGGTTAGATTCGTTAGAAGGTAGATTTAGGTTAGGCTTATTATGTTTTAAATCTAAGTTTATAGGTTAACAAGAATCTGTGAAAAAGAGCAAAGCTTCGAACACACGATTTTTTCCGATGAAATAGCGGCAGCCAAGCTTTTTTCACAAAGGGCCAGATAATTTAATCAGAGAACTGACGATCGCGCGCCGGACTCCAATAAGCAGACAGACTCCAATAAGGCAGACTCCAATAAGCCATTGGCAGATGATGATGATGATTATGATGATGATGTGACGTTTTAGCGCTGAGGCAAAGTTAAATCGTGGAGCTCCATTGACACCACGTCATAGTTATTCTGAAACAGCGGCGTAACCTAGGTTTTAGCCGCCCTGCGCTAAAGCAAAACATATCGCCCCATTCCCGAAGCCATATTTTGAATTTCGTAGAAAGTTGAAAGCTTTTAAAGGCTGGTTGACCATCAAGGCCAAAACGCGAGGGACGCAAATTTTTTTATTTTTACACCTAACATAGGCCTAAAAGGAAGAAGCTTTGGTCGATACTTCCGCTCCGCAATGGATGTCTTTGGAGTTCTCATACTGAAAGAGGAAATTTTTGAGATCTTACAAAAACAAACGTATCAATTATTATGCATCCAGGACCCGCCGAGTTTCGCTTTTCACCTTAACTGGCCATCATGAAAAGGTCGGGATATAACTGCCAGTTTTTCGCTGCGCAAGAGAATCAACTTTCCTGGAGAGTTTTCAATTGCACCTCAATAGGTTTATTTCAAGTGCGTGTGCTCGCTAATGTTGCACGAAATTATAAATAATTACGCAACCAACGTAACCACGTAACGGAGCTCCTGTTACAAACGTTTGGTACAAATTACGTTATTTCGCAAACTACTTTTTGGTACATTCTATGCACACAAACCATCGATAGCTTTTATCTGTTTGCATTCTCTGCGTAAATGCGATTGAAATGCGACATCTGCACTCGGTTCTTTGCCCACTTTGCCGTTTTTTCAAAGCCGGGCAATAGCAGAAAACAATGTTGGTGATGTTTCGTCATAACCGTCCTTTGATAACTATTGATACAACCATAAACCGAGTATGAAAGTATGGCAGTGACCCTGATAAGCTGTTAAAGTGATATCAGACTGCACAAAGCCCACGACAAATATCGCTTTCACGTCTCATGCAAAAGTAGATCACACACGACATCGACAAACTTACGAGTCTCGATACAATGATGTCAGCTTAAAAACAAAGCCTTTATATCGAACCTCTAAAACAAGGTTCTGACGTGCTGCTGTGCATTGTGTTGCGTATTAAGTTGTATCCTTTTCACCGTTTTGTTGTTGAATTAGTCTCAAAGGTATAATTTTTAGTCACTACATAAAATGATGTTCTTACAGCAGTCCATAAACCTAGCGTTGCTTGTGCAAAAAAAGAGCGATCGAAGAGCGAATAATCCCTAAAAGGGAGCGCGGGCGTGGTTCCGTTCCGACGTTGACAAAAGAGCTTTTGCTAGCTCAAACCAAATAAACTGCTTAACCTCTCGAGATCGTTCCTAAAGAATAGGAGCGATCTCGAAAACTCGTGCCTTAATATGAGAGTAATAGAGCATACAGTTCATCTCGAGTCGTTAAGCAGTTTATGAAGCGTAACAAGGAAAAATTTTTCACTCCCCGCATTTTGATAGGAGCATACAGTGGGCAGACGCTGGTATTTTAAAGCGGGCTTTAAAACAATTTTCCCCGCTCCTCAACGCAATTCAAAATACGTCACTGCTTGCTAACCTGGTTGTCATAAAAACGGGGTGTAAGCAAAGACGCAGTTTCTTTCCGCATCTCAGGAACGCATAACAGCGACTGTTTTCGTAAATTTCCAGCCGAACAACTCGTAGCGAAAGTTGCAGCAGGAAGCTTATCCCCTGATATAACTCTGTGTGTTTGATGTCTTGCCCCAACTACACGACGTGCTGTTATTATTATTACTGCTGTTATTTGTCTGCGTCAAGTTGATATAAATTTTGGTAGCTTATAGTTCTGTTAATCATTGGTTACAAGGTAGAGGCAGCATTCGAGGCGGATGCTTTAGCCTACAAGCCATAGCACCAGTCTCATTAGATTTGCGCAGATATAAGCAATTTAGAGCTGAACTCTACAAAGCAATTAGCGATGATAAAAACCTACTTTTAACGCTTAGGCAGAAATATGATGCTAAAAATATGACACAAAACCAATTTCTGTCTTACAACAAATTTTATTTCCACAAAACTCACTCTGGATATTTCAAATCACAAAAATCAGCAAATCTAAATATTACAGCAAATTCACCATTTAACATAATGCAGTGAATGTTTATTTGAATAAACATGTCCAACAATTATAATTATGACATCACTATTAGTTTATGTACAAATATAAATCAATTTTATCAATGAATTGGTAAATCTGTAGATGGCGCATCTGGTTGAGCAATCGCTCGATGTCGCAGAAGTCCGCGGTTCGAATCCCGGTCACGACGCAATTCCTTTTAAACAAGTAAATATATGTGAGGATGGAATTTTTATAAATTTGAGTAAATAATGAATTTCGGTTTAAAAATGAAACCTACTTACCATTATTACGTCAGCAGTAATTGCGCGGAGTGAGTATGGCGTCACCAACACGAACTCGCAACCGCTATAAATTAAAAATTTTGTTAAAAATTAAATTTCTGTGCAAAGTTCAAGTTGACACAAACATGACAAGATATAAAGAATACCGAGCCATGAAGCTGGTCAAGGACGAGTTGAATTTTTTGTTTCTCGCTCGAATTTGCGATTCTTCCATCTCCGAAGCAACCTTCCATGACCAGATCTTCTTCAATTTTAGTGAAAAATTCTGGTCCTGGAATGTCTTTGATTATGTTGTATCTGATGTACAACACTTTTACCTGCAGATGAAATGTTTGTAAACTACAACCTGGTGTATTGATGAAGCTAATATATAACTACATACAAGTTAATATTACCATTAATTGGTTAATAACTAACCAGCACCACGTGGTCAGATTTAGGCCTAGCCTAATGGTCCAACACAAACTCTTGGTTTTTGAATTAAATAGAAATAATTTTGAGCGGCCAATTTAAAACCGGTATCGAGTATTAGTTGAAGAAACAAATCCTGATAATAAATTTGCAAAAATATTTTCAGTTTTAAAAAAATTGAAACTTTTCAGTTGACCCAAAAATTAACCGGTACATGCCAGGCTAAAACTGATCCAACAAAATTTTGTCATTTTTTCGTTAAAAAGAAGGAATTTTAAGCGACCAAGTTTATCGCAGATTCCACATTCCTTGTAGATTCAAGTAATCACTAAACCGTCGCAAAATTATTCTGCAATTTTATATAAATTAGCACAAAATATCCGACCTACACTGCCCAGTAATCTCAACAAACTGCCTTGAAAAATATCTTCGTACTAGCCATAATGACGTCATAGGCAAAAATATAAACAATTGATTATGACGTCATATGCTGTTCTAAGCAAACGATAAAAAGTTGAATAAATCGTCAAACCTTTCCAGGCATCTCAGAGATCGCCGAAATTAATCTTTCCACATCACCAGGGGAGAAGCAGAATTTCAGATCAAGCTCCTTTAACTCCTTTCGTTGTTTCCTTAATACGTCACAAAAGATCGCGGCTTCCGATGATGACAATTTCAATCGATACAGATTCATCTCTGTTGGAAAGTGCAGTGACGCCATATTGAAGAGTTCCATGTCGCTGGATTCGTTTAATTCGCATAAAAGCGAAATATATCTGCGTTTGTTGTCAACTAAACAATCATAATAGTTAATTATTTACCGGTTGTAGTTCGCCGCGTTATAGAAATAAATTTAAGACGGAAATTTTTCATGTTTAAGCAACAAAGTCAAGTTGAAAGCGAAAACTTATTTTTCTTTAAATTATCTGTTTGGGACGAATTAAAAAAAGAAGCAGTCATTTTAAACTGAAGATAAACTTAATACAACAACCAGAATTGATCTAAATGACATTTGGCCTATTTAGCCGGCAAATATTTTCACCAGAATTACTGGCAGCCTACTAAGCTAGGCTCTGTACACTAGCACTGGCAATATGTTTGCAATAGACATGTAAATTACAAAACTTACTTTTACTTGGCCTAGTAGGCTGTTGTATTAATCTCCCAGTGATTATGTGGAAATATTTCCCGGCTAAATAGGCCACATGTCATTTCAATCAAGTTTCACAAAATATTATCACACAAATATTTTCACAGCATCACCAGTCTGCCAGCAGCCTTACTGTACTAGGCCAAGTAAAGGTAAGTTTTGAAATTCAACGTAAATGTGTGTTCTGCTGCACATAATGCATGTCTATGGCAAATAATACATAACATGCACATGCAGTTTATTCAATTATTTGCAGATTTAGGACAAAGTCAGAAAATAAACTTACGTGACCAATCGCTGAGCTGCAGTTTCTCAAATCGTACCAGCTGTGACTTTAGTGCTTCTATCCAAATCCTCCTCTTCTCGGCAACATCTGGAAATAAATAGTTATCAAGCTTAATACTGACAGGTGACAAATATAGTCTAGGCCTAGACGAAATGGCTTGCAATAAAATGTAGGCTAGAATGCAGTGAATTGTACTAATTTTAATTATCGCACATTTTTTGCATATGCTTGCTGTATACCACCAAATTTTCAATTTTCTGACTGACTGGCTGCCATTTACTAAAGTTGCATTTTTGGTTTACCAAACTGTGCGAATGGCTGCTCATAAAACAGACAATTATTTTATCGTTTTGATGCTGATTACTACAGTTTGAAAACACTATTTTCATCCAAATTTGATAAACAGTAGTCTTCGAAATAGGCACAGTATATATATTGCTAAAAGCAAAAAAATGGGTTGCAGTAATATTTTCAGACTGCATGTTAAGAGCAGTTGCTAGAGCATCTTTTATTTTATAACGGTTATATATAACAAATACAACGCATTGTTCTAAATAATAAGCAAACTGTGCATGAGACTGTTTTAATATAAACTACATGAATCACGAACTGTCAGAGGTGGGCAGTCAGTACTTTGAAAGTACCGTCGGTAACGGTATCGGTACTTGGCAATAAAGGTTCCAACGGTTCCGGATTTGGTAATATTTCAAAAAAGTAGTCAGGTACTTTGCCAGTAGTCGGTACCGGTACAGTGGATCATGTTACAAGTGCAACTTTTGCTGATATTATGGCCCCGTTAAAGGTTACTTCAGGCCAAAAATATGTGAACTGACTCTATACCGCTTTATTAGACATTCGTAGATTAAAAAATTAGACTTTATTAGACATTCATTAGACATTGTGTTAAGAGCAGTTGTTAGAGGATCTTTTATTTTATAACGGTTATATGTAACAAATACAACGCATTGTTCTAAATAATAAGCAAACTGTGCATGAGACTGTTTTATTATAAACTACATGGATCACGCACTGTCAGGGGTGGGCAGTCAGTACGTAGAAAGTACCGTCGGTAACGGTACTTGGCAAAAAATATACCAACGGTTCCGGTATTTGGTACTATTTCAAAAAAGTAGTTCAGTACTTTGCCAGTACTGGGTACCAAACTACTTTTCGTACAGTGGATTATGTTACAAGTGCAATTTTTGCTGATACTATGGCCCGCTAAAGGTTACTTCAGGTCAAAAACAATGTGAACTGACTCTATACGACTTTATTAGACATTTGTAGATTAAAAAAGAGCAAAAAACACTAAAATTGAAATCAAGTTTCAATTAAAATGAAATTTTAAAAAGCAAACTTCTGAAAACCTTGAAGTAATCATTTTAAAAGTACCAACCACTGGAGTAGTACCAACTTACCAACTAAGAAGTACCAACTTATATTTCTCGAAAAAAGTAATTCAGTGCAGGGAATCTGTACTGTTCTCTTAAAGTACCGATGGTATCGGTACTGAATAAAGTACCGCAATAAAATAATTTGGTACTATAGTACTACTGTACTGCTCACCTCTGAGAACTGTACTAAGTCTTGCTTAATAACCGATGTTTGATTGGTGGGGAATGATCTCTGAGGTCGTGTAAAAACTATCTTCTAATACCATATTAGTAAAGAGAAATGAGTGAAATTATTACACTGCATGTTAATTCAGTAGACTTCGCTTATTATGACTCTCTTTGGACCAAACCATTTTGGTCACAATATCGGAATAGTCATAATAACCACAGCTGCAAGCCTGATACAGCACCACACACTAAGCAGTATCGACACAGTCGGAAACAAATTGACTAAACTTTCTAAAATCTCATACATTTCTTACATGATGCGAAATAAAACTCACATAGCACAGTCATTCCTGTCACATTGCATAATTGACAAAGAAACATTGTGGGAATAAAATTGAAAATGTGATCGTAATACTCAAACACTGGTCATAATAAACAGTGACATTTGTATGGCAAACATTGGGACTATATCAACATGGTCATATTAAGCCGACTTTATTGCATATAAATGTGTAGCACACCATATGGTGGCTATCATTTTTTACAGGAGTTGGTAGGGGCGACCAGTGTAAAATAGCATAACTTTTAGCCTAAACCATATTTCAGCTATATTATTTTCTGTTGGCCGAGACACCAAACAGAAACAGGTTTTGCTTGCTTTCGTAGTAGTGGTGTAATTGCTTTTGTAATAATAAGTAGAGGAGTACTAAATCATGTTTATGACTATCAAAATCAAATTTTTGGAAAAACAATCAACACATTGCGACCAAACCATGTATTATAGTATTATAAACATTTGTATTATACAGATGACTGTAACTGTGCTTATGCTCCAAATTAGTTTATTCTAATTTTATGCTAGTATGTTTAGTTGTGATTTTCAGTGTCAAAATACTTGTATATAGCAAAATGGCAATATAATTGATTTCCAGCTGTGACGCAAAAACTTGTAAATTAGCAAGTATATTGCAATACATTTTCTCTGTTTTAAATTTAATGAAATTTGTATTCTTAGAATGACAACTCATGTGCAAAACAGCCACTGATGTATTCTTCCACCACCTGCACTCAACCTCAAAAACATGCGCAACAAACACGATGTCTATCGTAAGGAGCAACAATACCACAAACATCACATACAGTTGTTTGACGTGAACGCCACCTTGTGCTGCTTGCAACATGCTATCAAACTGCAACAGACCTGAGTGAACTTTATGTCAAACCAAAACTGATGAAAATCAATGAAAAGCCTTATTTAAGTACTGGCTTATAACAGCAGTTACAATAATGAAACTGATCAATAGTCAACCCAAAAGTCAATCACTGACTCTTACTCCAGCAACAACTACAGACTATCAGCAGTGATCACATGATTTGGCAATGGACATTATTTATATTACTGTAACAATGTTCATCATTATTCCTTAAAACAGAGTAAACATTGTATACTGTGCTGCATTTGCCACAATGAGACACTGACAAAAGAAACATTTCAGACAACTTATATATGTAAATTTATTGTCAGGGCTGGTCTTAGGCCATTGCCAGTGATTTAACCAACTTGAGCCCCATGCTGCTTGGTATCGAAACAGAAATAGCATTTCTTTGTGCAAATCACAGTGTTCACAATTTGTTCTCGAATCGAATTATCAATATTTTTTTTAAACTTTTTCTCGAAAGAGAATGTGAACTTGGTGAAAACATATCACAAAGCAAGAGATTTGATGGGAGCTGATTTGCAAAGAGTTTATATTTGGTTAACGTTGTTATGAATATTGATACATTGGCAAAATGCCCACTATCAGTTCTTGCATTGCGCTCGTGTTTAGTAAGGCCTGTTATGTATAGTGTACAACACAAAAATGACAATTTATAGACTGGCTGTGTTGAATGAAGTGGAAATCACAATGCACAAATTACAGTTAATGCCACGGCACTTACAAACAATGTGCGAAAATAAATGTACCCAATATTGAGCTTTATACCATTCAAATAGAAATTGTAATACAGTTAAAGCTCATTAACTTGACTTCATTTGAATGGAAATTCAAACAATTTAAGGCAACTTAACCTAATAAAATGCATGTAAACTACTAGTAGTGACAAGTGTTCTTTTTGTTTTCCAGAGCATAGTTAGCACTAGTTATCTCAAAATTAGTGAAAAAATCGTTATTAATAGAAATAAACACCATAGTGATTTAATGATTTGATTCAATATTGGGTTAATATAGGCTAGAAGTTTCGCCTGTTCATCTAAACTTGTCTAACTCAATGCCTCTTCAACTCAAACATATGATTTTAACTTTAGCGTATCACATTTAACAACTTCAGCTGAAGGTTATACTCAATATATGCAACAACAAATGGAAACAACTGTTATGTGAACAATTTAAGAAACTAAACTAAGTGAGACCAAAGCAGTTGTAGAGCTCCACAAGGCTAGTGCACTAAGCCAAGCATATCAGACTTAAACAGATAGAGCAGTAGCACAGCAACAAACATGAGTTATATATCTAATAACATCATCTTGCTGTGTAATACTTCCTAAAGAACAAATCTCACTCAGAAGTTTCGCCTGTTCATCTAAAGTTGTCTAACTCAATACCTTTTCAACTCAAAGATATGATTTTAACTTTATCGTATCACATAAATTTAAGAACTTCAGCTGAAGGTTATACTCAAAATATGCAACAACAAATGGAAACAACTGTTATGTGAACAATTTAAGAAACTGAACTAAGCGAGACAAAAGCAGTTCTAGAGCTCCACAAGGCTAGTGTACAAAGCCAAGAATATCAGAGTTAAACAGATATATTAGTAGCACAGCAACAAACATGGGTGATAAATCTGATAACATCATCATGTTGTGTAATACTTCTACAACAACAAATTTCACTTTTACCACATCTAATTTACAAAAAAGAGTCATTGTAAAAGATGATGAATGAATGCAACTATTATACCCCAGTCATGTGTTTATGGTTATTTGCAGCCAATTTTACCAGCCTATTATAACTGGAAGTAGGTTGATTGGTCCTTTAACTTTGTGTTAATAGGTTTACCACTTTTCGATGTCATTATTATGCAATTGTTTTAAAGTTGGACCTAAGACAACAATGTACACAACAACCTTTTGTAAAATATGAACAATGGAACATTTCTGAAAGCAGTAACCCAGGAAATTTAGCCAGATTTAGTTTTGCAATTTGTTAGCCGGTAGTGTGCTAAGTGTGCAATAAAATGTGAGCAAAGGCAAGGCAAAAATGATTAAAAAAGATCCTAATTGTAGCTCTGTAGTTGCAACTGATATAAAAGTATATTTACCGGTAGCCTTACATAGGCCAACTACACAAACTACTCAGAAAACTATTCATATTTCGTTTTACATCCTACCGGATTCTTCACTATGTTTATGATACACTGAAACATGTCCTAATCCTTTGCCGAATTTTCTTGGAATATTAGTAAGTTTTAGTCAGACATAAAACGTACGGTAGGTTTTTCACACATATGCTTATTACTGGTACTTTACCACAAGTTTCGGCTTTAGCATTACCCTTGTCCTGTGGTGATGATGGGATTATTCAGACGCCATGTAACCTCCATACCCCATTAACAGTGATAGTGTCCATCTTAACTGCGCAACGTTTACTTTTAGAGTATAACTAAAATTTAAACAGCTGTGCAAGTAGCAGTTACAGTTAACTTCATCAATTGCAGGTCTGGATCAGTTTGATACAAAATGAAAACAATGAATCGATCACGTGACTTTGTTGTTATTTTGATTATTTTCATCGTAACCATTAGAGACGATGTTTCCATCAAACCTTTGGATGTTTTAATAAATCCTTTGCTATATGCTCTGTAATACTTTGGGATTGATTTGCAATGAAAATTAAATTATTAAAATGAGCCCTTATTTTGTATTTGGTACCAATTGAAATAAAAAAATTTTCTTTGCCATTATATTATTGTGATCTACGTTTTAGTCTTGGAGGCCACATTCGACTGTTTTATTTGTGGTAAATATCATCGTAATTGTTTATGTCTTTGCGACCACTTACCTGAGTAGAATTTTTGGTCACTTATATTTAAGGCATAAAATAAAATGAAAAACATGTGATTAAATGGATACGTTATTGTAGTATTATTGTGGAATTAGAAGATACGGGGTTGTCAATAAAATGAACATGATATTGACAAAGCCTGTCAAGTTGGGAAAAGTGCAATAATATCATGACCCTTGCGACGGAATACTTCATCACCGATAGATACGAAACTCATCCAAATTTGTCAGAAAAACACAACCTATAGCTTTTTAACGATGAACATAAACGTAACTCAAAATAAATAAAACTTGCAATCGTACCTTACAAATTCTTCTGCAAAGTCCTATACAATTTGGTAATGCTCTAGATAACTTAGCAAGTTTCTGGTACCGTTGGGTGTTGGTACTTTTGAAAACTGTATCAAATTACTTTACAAAAGCATTTGCAAAATACTGTAACAAGAACAAAATGGTACAAACCGGATGAAGTGTATGCCTTCATATATTCCTGCTGTTCTGTAGACCTAGTTGAAAGTAAGGCTGATGACTGATGTTCTGGAGATGATATCTTCTCCTCTGCTGGCTTTTGTGTTAGTGAAATCTGCTCCTCTACCTGATCATCTTGTCTGAATAAGTCATAATTGCTTTTGTCTCTTTCATGTCTAATATGAGCTCGTTTATGGAACAGCAAAAGCTTTTTAAACTTCACCTGTTTAAGCAGCAAAAACAACGAGATAACAAGCGCGAGCGTTCTCGCTGATCGTGCCCAGTTGCGGCAATATTGCTCATGCTGGAATCTGAAGAAAAGTTGATATTTTACAATTTTCATGTTTGAATAAGCTTAATAGTAAATCATATCTCAAAATGCACATTCTCACTATCCTGAAAATACCTTTCATCATATCTATGAGCAGACCGCAAACAAATCTCCTAATAACAGACCACTTCTCATCGGAAAATAGCTTGTTTGAAACAAGGTGTTTAAACGCATCCATGGGCAGTTCATTAACGATGAACTTTGCTGTGAAAAACTCCTGATACAGCTGGTGGGCGAAGTAATACTTCACGTGGCCATCAAACACGCGGCTGACTGCAGCAAAATGAGCGTAAATGCCGACGACGATATCTTGTATCTGGTCTGGTTCAAGACCAACTGCTCTGAGGTCGTCACGTGTGATGACAACTGAAGACCTCATTGTGGTTTTGTAGGCCAATTCACTGAGCTGCAACACAAAACAAATAATAATATGTTCTTGTACATTATCACTATTTTAGGTAAACAGAAACATGTTCAGTTCTCTCACCTGCTTTACTAGTGAAGTGATGTCTTTGTGGTTTGCATTGTCACTGCATCGGAGGTTCTCCAAAACTGTGGCAAATACCCGCGTTGTGGTGATGATTTTTCCAATTTTTGTTGTAGGAGCCAAACCTGCTGCTATAACTAACTGAAGCAACAACGGGTTAAAACAAAGTGCAAAAACAATTTTAGCATTTCGGGAAAAATCATTCCAAAGCTTGTCGGCTGAAGCACCAGCGTAAAAATAAAACAGTTTATTCATAGAGTCAAGGGGCAGATCACCAAGTAAGATTGTTGAGTCAGGACGTAGTGGAGCAGGAAGCGTGATGGCACTGTGAGGTCTGGAGGTAAAGATTAGCTTAATGTCTGGAAGGAAATGTTTATTGCATAAGTTGGCAATGAGGTCTGGTACACTTTGGGGAGTATCATAATTCACTTTGGGTACTTTGTCTTTAAGTGACCACTCCGCCTGATCCAGACCATCAAAGAGTAGAAGACAACTTTTCTGATTTTCTTTGATCCACTCCCATGCATCCTCTCGAGTGGTTTCGTCTAAATCCGGATAAATGTTATCCATAATTAGCTTCCGAAAACTGACCTTTTCGCCAACTGGCATCTCCATAAATTTATAATAAAGACATTTGTATTCTTCTGTTTTGGCTAATCTTTTGGACAAAGTCGTCTTTCCGGAACCGGGGTAACCTATGAAGGCGGTAAAGCGATTGTTGGACTTCAGCAATTCTTCAAATTCAATGTCCTCATCCCGCTTAAGTGTATCAGGTTCACCAGTTGACGGGGCATAAGTTTCATGTTTAGGGACTGCCCGTCCTTGGAAAAAAGATACCTTGGTGTACTTTGGATGGACAATTGGAATATCTGCTACTGAGACGTCGATTCCAGCCTGGAGACGGATGTCATCTTTGTAACGTACAAATTAACATTTTGTTCCTCCAAATTATATGATTTGTGATAAGGACTTATATGAACTAAAATTCCAATTGCCTCGGTAATCGAAATTCCGGACAACTGGATGATTGTGTGTTTGGCCTCGTGTTCGTGTCGTAAATTGCTGTAATTATAGTCGAGGCCGTGGTGTGAGGCCCAGTATTGTGTTAGCCTAACCATGAGCGTTGCATGCAGTACGTTGAGTAGTTGTCAGTGAACCTGTTGTGATTCGTGAACTAGTTAACCATGTGATTGAGACCTATTTTATTATCTACGACTAGGCTACATTGTTGGTACTGTACTTTCAGATGCTAAGTAACCACCTGGGTTCAGTATTTTGTAGAAATCACATGTACGTTATCAAAATATAACAGCTTCAAGATTACGTGTGCATTTCTATTTGAATAAGGTGGAATTTAGGCCTTGTTGGCCCAATCAACTATAGGTGATCGGCTTCTGTAAATTTGCCGGTTACATAATTTCTACAAAAAGAACCCTTGCGGGTTTTACACAATTGCTACGAGAGCCCGTGTTGGGCTTGTACGTACACCACGGGTTGAAATCTTTACTGGCTTGGGCATTGTGTCTTCCTGTGCGGTACACCTGTTGAGGTAACGCGTGACTATGAACAATATCACTGGAGTTGAAGATGTGCCAGGGGTAAGGTATGAGCCAGAATCTGATGATCTGGAAGGCTACCTCAGTGAGCAGCTGATATCACTTAAGCAAAGGAGGAGCGGACTGATGGGTGCAGTCACTAAATTACAGAAGAAACTAAACGCACTGATTGCCAACCCGGCAGCAACACACCCAATGGTGGCCGAGGTAAAGGATAAATTGGATGAAAGACTGGCAACATGTCTACGAACCTGCCAGGAATACCTCCAAAAAATTCCACAGGATGATAAACATGAGCAGCAGCGCACCGAGGCAATTGAAAAACTACACCAAATGAAGGAAAGGCAGCGGGAAGCGGATGAGGAGTATACGGCATACACTCGACAGTGCAACCAGGACGCTTCAACTCGGCGTTCTTCGGTGTCAGCTAGGTCTTCCAGGTCTAGCGCTTGCTCAAGCGCTAGAAGGAAGAGACTGCTACAGGCTCAAATTGAGGCAGAAGAAGCAAGATTGGAGGCGCAGCTGGTGTTTGAGCAGGACATGGTTGAAGCTAAGGCCGAAGAAGAAAGACTCGAGGCTGAAGCAAAGGCCGAAGCTAAAAGACTCGAGGCCGAAGCAAAGGCCGAAGCTAAAAGACTTGAGGCAAAACAAAGGATCCAGAAGAACCAAATCAGCTTGAAAATTGCAATGTCTCGGGCTGAGGCAAGTGTAAAAAGGGCAGCCCTGGAGGCTGAATATGACGATGACCTGCTGGATGCCTCGAGTGTGGGAAGTTCCAAATCCAATACTGGGGCCGAGAAGATTGCACCACCAGCAAGTTTGGCGAAGCCTAGCACGTCGTACGGAAACCCATTTCAAGTTACTTCAAATGCACGGACGATACATCAAGTCCCCCATGCACAAGAAACACCAAGAGCAGATGAAGCAGGCAGGATGTCCCGTTTAAGACCAACTGCCAACGCCTTTACTCCCACAGGATACAACGAACTAGATAAGGGAAACACCTATGATATGCATTCCTGGAGGAAGGATATACCTGTGGCACCAACGAAGATAGCCGCAGGCCAAAATAAACTGCATGCTCATTCCAGACCACTTGACGTGTTCCAGGAGGGGCCCATATCTCAATCTGCACCATCGGACCATCAACGTGACATGATGATGTTGGTTGGCATGATCGAAGAAAATCGATCGATGATGCGAAGATCAACCTTGCCGAGGAGGGAGTTGGAGAAGTTCGAGGGCAACCCCTTGCATTATTTCGTGTTCATGAAAGGTTTCAAGGAGACAATTCAAAGCCATATTGCTGATCCTACTCAACAGCTACGGTATCTTATTGACATGTGCATCGGAGAAGCACATGAAAGCATTAAGGGATGCATTTGGGTTGACCCGCCTGAAGAAGGTTTGCGTCAGGCCTTTACAGTATTGGAGGATTTGTTTGGTAGGCGCGAAGATGTTGTTGCGGCGCACCTCCAGTCATTGTTTCAAGGGCCACAGCTGAAGGGAGATGAGAAAGATCTCCGCAAACTGTATAATGACATGTCCAATTGCAGGAGAGTGCTTGAAGCATGGGATTATGCTGCTGAGCTTGATAGCTACTCCACATTGAAGCAGATCTTTAAGCGGCTGCCATATAGAATGCAGGAAAGCATTACCCATGAAACAAACAGACAAATAAAGATGGGCAAAAGACCGACCTTTGCTCATCTGCTTGGATTCATTGAAGAGAAGATGCACGCCTGTAACAACATATATGGACGAACCATGGCCAGAGCCAAGGAAGAAGAAAAAACCAACCGTGTGCCCAAGACACGGAATCTGAAGACATCTAGGTCGTATACCTCTCAAGCAGCTGTTGAAAGAAGCGAGAGGAAGGTGGATAACCTAGAAATCTCCACCAGAAGGTCGAACAAGAATTGCATTGTTTGCCAAGGAGAACATCCCATTTGGAGGTGTGACCAGTTCCAGAAGAAATCTATTCAAGACAGACGCCGTCTTGTTAGAAATAGTGGACTCTGCTTCAACTGTCTTGGAGCAGGGCATCGTAGCACTGATTGTAAAATGACGAAGAAGTGCAAGACGTGCAATAAGTCGCACCACTCGTTACTGCATGTGTATATGCAGTCAACATCTGAAGGGGAGAAGCCTAAAGAAGAAAAGGATTCTAATGATCCCGTTAAGCCTGTGGAATCCTTTGGGATCGACACCAACCATCATGGTGCAAACAACGTTAGACTAAAAGTGGTCCCTGTCAGAGCATGGGGCCACAACATGCGTAAGCCTGTTGAGTGCTATGCATTCCTGGATGAAGGATCAGACACTTCATTCTGCAGCGATCGTCTTTCCAAGCAACTTGGGTTACAAGGACCCAAGGTCCAGTTACATATCTCATGCATAAACGGTGAGGAGTCACAACAAAGTAAGATGGTTTCACTTAGCATTCAGGGTCTGAGTGAAACGGCTGTCATTGATTTAGAAGAAGTCATGACACTTTCATGCTTGCCCAAACTTAAGGGAAGCATACCTTCCAACAAGGACGTGACACGATATCCTTTTCTTGAAGGCCTGCAATTTCCTGCCATACCTACTGGTGGAGTGGAGTTGCTCATTGGGGCCGGTGCAAGGAAAGCACATGTCATTCATGCGGTCAGGGAAGGAGGTGCCAATCAGCCAACAGCGGTCAGAACTGGGTTGGGATGGACACTGGTTGGACCAGAACCTGCAACTGAAGACAGAGCCCTTTGCCAGGTCAACTACGCTCGTTGTGACAATCACATCTTGCATGAGCAAATGCAAAGGATGTTTGATCATGACTTTGTGGAGGATGAAGACTCAGAAGATCTTTCTTACTCCGTCGACGATATTCGCGCCATGCATAAACTGAAGTCATCAGTTCAGAAAAAAGATGGACGATACCAGTTGGGACTCCTATGGAAAACCGACAATGTCACCCTGCCATACAATCGTTTTCTGGCTGTGAAGCGATTGGCATATTTGAAACGCAAGCTTGAGAAAGACATGAGCTTGTTTGATCAATACAAAAAGAAGATCAATGAACTGCTGCAAGCTGGTTATGCCAAGCCAGTTCCAGAAGGTCAGTCTTGCCATGCAAAGAGAACATGGTACATCCCTCACCACTGCTGTACTGGAGGGAAATTCAGAGTGGTTTACGATTGTGCGGCAAAGTACAAGGGCACATCACTCAACGAGAACCTGCTGCAAGGTCCAGATCAAACCAACAGCCTTGTAGGAGTATTGTTACGATTTCGCCAAGGAAAAATTGCATTCACTGCGGATATCAAGGGCATGTTCCATCAGGTTTTGGTGGATCCCGAAGACCGCGATGCACTGAGGTTCCTGTGGTGGCCAGATGATGACATGACGAAGCCTCCCTCGGACTATCAAATGCTGGTGCACCCATTTGGAGCAACATCGTCCCCGTGTTGTGCTAGCTACGCGTTGAAGAAGGTAGCTGATGATAACGATACTAGTGCCAGTTTGGAGACGCTGTCGACTGTCAAACAAAACTTTTATGTGGATGACTGCCTCAAATCAGTCAATTCAGTGGAAGAAGCCATTCAACTTGCTCGGGAAATTGGTCCATTGCTTGCCAGTGGAGGATTTCATTTGACGAAATACCTGAGCAACTGTAAGGAATTGCTTTCGGTAGTTGATCGAGATGACCTGATGCCATCGCTTGTGAACATGGATTTAGATAAGATGCCAGTGGAACGAGCCCTTGGTGTCTATTGGAATACCGCTACTGATGTTTTCGAGATCACAGTAGATGTTAAGCCTAAGCCTTCAACACGTCGAGGAATTCTGTCAATGATGAGTCAAGTTTTTGACCCTATGGGTTATGTTCAGCCCTTTTTCCTACCAATCAAGAGATTGATGCAACGTCTATGCCAGATGAACATGTCCTGGGATGATCCTGTTCCGGAAGAGATGGAGCAGGCCTGGTTGAAATGGCTGCACAGTTTACCCGATTTAGAAGCCATTACAATACCGAGATGCTTTAACGGAGCGCTCCAGAATCCTGTCGTGGAACTGCACTGTTTCTGTGATGCAAGTGAGGTGGGATATGGTGCAGTTTGCTATCTACGATTTGTCGATGGTGCCACATACCATTGTTCTTTCGTCATTGGAAAATCTCGTGTCGCACCCTTGAAATCGGTCACGATACCAAGGTTAGAGTTGTCAGCTGCAGTAGTGGGCGCAAAGCTGTCGCGTCTGGTTGTCAAGGAGCTGCAGTTGAAAATAAAAAGAGCAGTTTACTGGACTGACTCTACCTCCGTGCTGCAGTACATCTCAAACACTTCGAAACGTTTCCAGACCTTTGTTGCCAACCGACTCAGTCTGATTCACAAGCTGTCTACTCCGTCACAGTGGAGACATGTCGACACGAAGAGAAATCCTGCTGACATTGCTTCAAGGGGACTGATGCCAAATGAAATCAGTAAGGCAACGCTGTGGTTCCATGGACCTGAGTTTCTGTGGAATGCCTATGATCAGTGGCCTTCAAGACCAAGCAGTCTGCCACCTCTGCCAGATGATGATCCAGAGTTAAAGACAGTGAAAGAGGTCAACTCATTCACAGCCATAGTCGGAGACAACGGTCTCCACAAGCTCCTAAGACGTTACTCCCGGTTCCACAAACTGGTGAAAGCAGTGGTCTGGCTACTGCGTTACAAACAGTATGTTATGTGGAAGCACTTGCAAAGGGAGAACATTGTCGAACCACCACGAAGTTTGATATCGACGATGGAAATGGGAGATGCTACAAATGAAATCGTCAGGCTCGTTCAAATGGAGTCATTTCCAGCCGTAATCAGAACATTGGAGAAGCGTCAGGAAGAGGACTCAACCAACCAATCCAGGGGGGCTATGGGAAAGTGTCGTAAGAGCGTCAAGTTACAATTATTGGGAAAGCTTAACCCTTACTTGTCCAGGGGGGTCCTCCGGGTGGGGGGTCGTCTTCAAAGATCTCTAGTGTCTCATGACAAAAAGCATCCCATGATCCTTCCCAGTCGACACGAGGTGACTGGCCTTGTTGTGAATCATTATCATGCCATGCAGGGGCATTGTGGAACATTACATGTATTGGCATCCATCAGAGAGAAGTTTTGGATTGTAAGAGGGCATTCAGCAGTCCGGTATTACCTGAAGCGCTGTCTTCCATGCAGGGTCTGGAAGGCGAAAACAGGAGAACAACTTATGGCACCACTTCCGGAAGCGAGGGTCACACCAGGACATCGACCATTTACTAACACTGGCGTCGACTACATGGGACCTTTAATGGTGAAACAAGGACGTAGCCAGGTGAAACGTTATGGATGTATCTTTACTTGCTTGGCTACACGTGCCATTCATATAGAGATCGCATTTTCATTAGAAACAAGTTCATTCATTAGTGCATATCGAAGATTCATTAATCGATGGGGTTCTTCCACAAAGAAGATGTTTAGCGACAATGGATCCAATTTTGTTGGAGCTGAACGTGAGCTACATCAGGGTATACAGAGATGGAATAAGAAACAAATCCATGAGTTCTTCTGCCAGAAGTCGATCGACTGGCACTTCAATCCGCCCTTGGCAAGCCATCAAGGAGGGGTTTGGGAAAGAATGATACGCACTGTGCGTAAAATCCTGCGATCAATTGCAGGAGAGAGAGTCTTTGACGAGGAATCACTCGTCACATTTATGTCAGAAGTCGAGTCCATCATCAACAACCGACCACTTACACCCGTGAGCGATGATCCAGATGATCTGTCCGCATTAACGCCAATGTCCATACTCGCTGGGAGTCTGGAACCGTCACTCCCTCCAGATGAATTCCTCAAGGCTGATGGATACCGCAGATCATGGCGTTTTGCTCAGTTGCTTGCCGACCAATTTTGGCAACAGTGGATTAAGGATTACCTACCATTATTGCAGCAACGCCAAAAATGGCTGCAACCCATACCAAACTTTAAGACTGGGGACCTTGTCTTAATGGTGGATGAGACCAAAAAACGTGGCCATTGGCCAAAGGCGCGCGTCGAGGAGACGTATCCAGACAAGGAGGGGAGGGTAAGGAGAGTCCAAGTTAAAACTGCGGACAATAGATTAATGCGAGACATACGCAAGCTCTGCCTGTTGGAGGCAACATGAAATCGAGCTGATAACTGTATTAGTTGCCTTACTCTAGCCATTTATATCATTTTCACTGTTGCTTGCATGCTTAGTATTATCTTGCCAGTTTGATACTATTGATTCATATTGCCTGCCACGGATTTACCATGATAGCCGATGTTAATACTGTACCTACATAATTACCTCTTGAATTGTTGATTGGAATGTACTTGAACCTGGCATCGGCTGTGATCATTTGTAGGATGTTTCTCCTTCACTTACTCATATGTAGCTTATTAACCATTGTAGTGTGATCGTGTTTGATTTTTATTAATAAGTGTTGTGAAGACGTGGTGGACATGCATGTCAATGACCTCTTTTTGGGTACCCGTTATGCCTTGCGCGCTGCCGTCGAATTTGTCCGTGTCCTTGAGAATAACTTCATTCCACTGCGTTATTCTGGGGCCGGTATGTAACGTACAAATTAACATTTTGTTCCTCCAAATTATATGATTTGTGATAAGGACTTATATGAACTAAAATTCCAATTGCCTCGGTAATCGAAATTCCGGACAACTGGATGATTGTGTGTTTGGCCTCGTGTTCGTGTCGTAAATTGCTGTAATTATAGTCGAGGCCGTGGTGTGAGGCCCAGTATTGTGTTAGCCTAACCATGAGCGTTGCATGCAGTACGTTGAGTAGTTGTCAGTGAACCTGTTGTGATTCGTGAACTAGTTAACCATGTGATTGAGACCTATTTTATTATCTACGACTAGGCTACATTGTTGGTACTGTACTTTCAGATGCTAAGTAACCACCTGGGTTCAGTATTTTGTAGAAATCACATGTACGTTATCAAAATATAACAGCTTCAAGATTACGTGTGCATTTCTATTTGAATAAGGTGGAATTTAGGCCTTGTTGGCCCAATCAACTATAGGTGATCGGCTTCTGTAAATTTGCCGGTTACAATCTTCACGGCGTTCATTTTGCTGCTGCAAAACTTTTCCAATGGCTTTCTCTCGCTTTCCGAGTTTTCGGTGGTCTGATAAGAATACAGACCTTTAAAGCATGAATTTTTATAAATTAAACTGCATAAGGTTATATTTATACTTCGGAACAGTATATTTATACTTCGGAATAAGGTTATATTTATATTTATAAATCGGAACAGTTGCAGAACGCACATGTTGTTTTCCTCAGCAACTACGGCATATAAAACAAACATTAATAGTCCCTTAAATACATCATTGTATAAACTAACCTGCTTTATTTGCCTCCAAACATTTCGTGAATTGCTGTTGTTCATTGGGATGATCTATGTAACAGGTAAAAAAGATTAATGGATTGTTGGAAGGAAAAATGTTCTTAGGAAAAATTTGGGTTTTAGTTCCAAACCCAAATAAATACAAGCCATGACAGTGCAAAAATGGAAAAGCCTTGACTAAAAGTTTAAATCGTTTCTTAATCGTTGCTATGTATAACTGCGAACTGTTAGAATAAAACGATAGTATGATAATAAGTGCAGCAGTATTCTTTTAACAAAAATTTAGTTTAGCAAACAAAAGTCGTGATGAGAAATCGAAAACCAAATAATTACAAAACGTGCCAGCAGTTTTGTAAAGTTTCCAATTATTAATATTTCTCGAGGTAGCAGAAGATAAAAGCATAAAAACTAACAATAAATTAAATAAAATGAACTAATAACCAATAATAACTTCAGTTAATGTTTTAATAATAAAATGTTGTGAAAATACCTATTTCAACTTATGAGTTTAATTACCTATTTCCTTGATAAGTTTATCAAAGTTATCCTCAAATGATTCTTTGCTAAAATCGTAGTAGAGTTTTCCCGACACCAAAAGAGCTTTTGATAAAAATTTCAAAAATATAAATGTTAATTTGTGGTGAAAGCAGGTGATGAAAATCAATTCAGTAATGAATATTAAAAGATAAAAATAGAAACAAACATTAACATAACATTATATAAATGATTGGTTAGAGGAAGAGCAGAATATAAAGCACTCTTAAAGTTAACAATGATTTATCGCCACAAGATTTCGTATACTTGAGTTTGCGTCTTCTGGTGTAACAATTATGATTAATAATGAAAATAACAATACTAAATATAATGTTACCATTCAAACCTCAAGCAACATCCCATTTTGTGACGTAGTAATCAATTAAAAAAATTAACCAGTCATAGGCATAAAAATGCGTTGAAAACAACTAAGCACAAATGAAAAGTATAATAAAAATGCATACCTGTCCAGCCTTCCATTTTATAATTGTCTTGGGTGATAATGGGTATTATACGTTTTCTCTTGTCAGCAGCAAGTTTGCCTTCCCTTCGGCAGTTTTCACTGAGTTTATAATTTTCAGACAGAAACATGAGGACCAAGTAAGCGTTGTCAACAGCTTCATACATTTTGTCGTAAATGTCTCCTCTCATCTCGTTTTTATCAATCCACACTTTGTAACCAGCGGCAGAGAGCTCATCGGATATCTGCAAAAAGGGCGAAAAAATGAAACTAGATTGTTAGGTTAAGTTTGTGAGTAGCTAATTTGCAACTCTTCTACTTTCGTAATCTTTCTAAAACCAACAAACGGTTTCGGTTATTAGTAATTTGCAAAATAACTTTAAGGCGAAAACGGAGTAGAGCATCTTATAACATCCACATCATCTAAGTGATGGTTTTGCTGATATTTAGGATATGTTTATGAAATAAAACTTTCTTCTTGACCCTAGCACAAATATTTAAATTGAGAGTGAGTTTTTGATAATTGATTCTATTAACATTTCGTGTATTTCGTTAAAAACTGTAAACTGAGATCATAAAATATATTTACAAACCTTATGAGCAGGATCCTTTGAATCTTTCCAGTTATAACTGATCATTATATGCTGGTTGCCTTTGTTGTCATCCTGGTGTTGATTGGCCCCAGGTCCACAAGGTGAATTTGTTGCTTGTGGATTATTAGGTTCTGAAATAAGATGTAACATTTAAGCTAATATGCATTGGTCTTGTACCGCTGTTGGAAAATAGAAGCACGAAGCACTTAGTTAAAGGGCGACACAAGTAAAATAATTCAGGTAGTGATTAGCTTTTAACTCGCATGCAATATATGAGTTGAAGCATCTCTCAATAATCACAACAAAGAACTTTGCAATCACTGAAAACTAACTCCAACCAAATTGTATAATATCACACACATTTCCACCGACATGGCTTGATTTTGCACGATATCTGATAATCAAACATTATTGTGATATAATTATACCTATGAATTATGTTGAATACAATGTTTTGTAGCAGAAATAAATAATTTTGAACCAAATTTAACGTTTGAAAGTGTGCTTTAGTCACCAGGTGAAGATAAAATTTCTTTAGATTTTTTTAACGTAAACTAATCTTTTTTCTAGGTTATTCTTAACTTTTTTTTAATTTCATTTAAAACATTTTTTCCTGTTTACAGTATTTGAAAAAAACAAATTCACACAAAACTTTGGCAGAGTTTGACTTGAGTGAGATTATTAAATCTACTTATAGGTTGAACTCGAGTAACATTTTTAAACCGATGTATAAATAAAACTTTAAAAAGGTTCAATGTTGCACACTTCCAAAACATACCTGCAGATGAAGTCGTTGATGGATTGGCGATTAAGGGACTGGTACTTGGTACTTCAGTTTGTGAAGTTGATGCTGAAATTGGTTGTTTAGTTCGCGTAAAACCGGTTTGCTCTAAGATATGAACACATTATATAAAGCATGAAGCTTTAGAAACTTTAGTAAGCAACAAATAATAACTTGCAAATAAAACTTCATATAATTTTAAACCGTTGATTTTAGCATCTTCATGAAAATTTGCAAATATACCAGATGTTGCCAAGATGGACAATTACAAGCCAAAACAAACGCAGCACACAATAATGACTACTGTAACAATGGTATAGGTGTCTCAGATCATTTAGCAAATTGCTTCTTAAACAATGTTTGTGAGTGTTGAATGGGGTGTTATTCATCAACAACCACTTTGCATTTTAACATACGCTTGAAAGTTATGCCCCACATCCCCACAAAACAGAATTCACAGAATTCACAGATGTGTAAAATCCAATCATGTCCCAAACAAGAGCAAGGACTTTTAAATTTAGTTAATATATAAGGAAACATGATTAAGTTAACTTACCTAATACACCACTCGTGTTCCTTTCTGCATGACATATTGTTGGTTGAATGGCAACGTTTCCAGAAGCTGCAATAAAACAGAGATTAAAATTGTCTAAATTAAAATTACTGAAACCAGTTTAATGAAAATAGATATAAGCACAATGAATGTTTGCAAAAGTAAAACAAATTCAAAAACATCAAACTGTATTTTAAAGAAAATATTTAATTGTACATTATTGCAGTTTCTAAACACAAAAGTGATGCATTTGAATCAGATTCAAACAGAAATTGAACGTATCAAATATACTCCTTGTGTTTCGGATTTTAATTAACTGTAGAATTTGTAACTTATTTAAACAAAACATGATTAATACATACAGTATTCACTGCTATTTTGTCTATAATCTAATCATTACTTGTAGAAGGTATCTCAGTGTTCAAAGCATTGGATTGATTGGTCACTTCTGAGATGTCTGTGTGGGGTTCAACCTGTGGATTTGCTTCGATCGGTTGCTTTGGATGGGTTGGATCAGGTGGATCTAGAAATGCAAATGTCAGCATATACTACCATTCGTACAAATGAAATAACTAACATATGAAATAGAAACACAAATAAACTAAACAAAACAGTCCGCAGGTTGGCAGATAATACAAAAGCGGCATATTTGAATCAGATTTTAAACAAACGTTAAAGCATCGAATATGCACCTGGTGTTGGGGTGTTTAATTGAGGAAGGTCAAAGGGATTATTTGCCGACACCTGCTTCTCAATGCTTGGTTCAAATTGTTTTGCAGAATCTTTAAAGTATATGGTAAGCTCAAGAAGAAATAAAAACAATGTGATGCCATAATAAATGACAGTAAGCACTTTACAAGAAAAAGTTGTATGGTTTTATAATGCTCACCTAAAGGATTTATTTGTTTCTCTTTAACTTGTGTTGGTTTTATATTTTTCAAGTCCTCGATGTCTTTTTGCTTATATTTTCTGTTGTCTCGGTATTGTCTTTGATCGTGATGTTGGTAATGTCTTTCGTCGTGGTGGTAAATTTTAGGAGCATAATTAATCGTGACTGGCACTGCGTATCGACAAAAGTAAAGATTTTCATCTATAAAAAGGCATCACAATAATATGGAAACATAATTTGATAAATGCAACTAATAGGCTTTATCTTAAGTATTTAAAAATAATCGTGTGCCTACGTATTCAGCAAAACATTTTCATAAAACTTACCAACTCCGCTTTCAGCCATTTTGCTTGCAAGCTCAATCAACCCTGGATCGATTCTACTTACAACACTCAGAGAAGCTTCAGAATTTTCCATTGTTTGCAAGACTTGATTTCCTGCATCTGCAGGCCCTTGATTTAAAGCAAAGAAAAAATAAAACAAAATTTATTTTCTATCAAATTTAAAGGAAAACATCAAAAAGTTTATTATTAATTACAGCAAAGACAAAAACTTAATCATTTTAATTTCAAATTACTCACCATGAGACATCCCCGCTTGCATTGCAACAGCACGTGATGTTCCAGGTTGTTCATCACTTTCACCTGATGAGCTCTCTTCATTGTTATCAGGTTGTACAAGTTGAGGTTTACCTTCGGTCAATCTTTGCTCTTCTGGCTTCGACATACTTCAATGTTGCAGTAATTATCTAAGCTTTTGTTTTATACCTGGTCAAATGTGTTGATGACGTAAAATTTTTCCAAAAAATAAAAAAGACGTAAGCAGAATGTTTACGAAAAGAAATTAACTGGAAAATGTAAACTGTTGTAATAGATGTCCAGATCACATTGTTTTACACATCCTGACTCAGGATGGCCTAGCCTTCTGCAGTATTTTCCAGAATTGAATTCCAGAGCTGTTTTTTGTTCAAGCCAGAATTCCTGGAGCAACCTGGTTGTCGTTGCCTGGCAGCCGTCAGAGTTCTTAAAGCAGTGTTGTTTCCAGCCGAAAATCTTGGAGCAGCTTCATGCCCGCCTAAGTTGTGTTCCGGTGAAGCCTCGTTTCCGCCAAAGCTCCAAACCATAAGTCGGACCGAAACCGAAACAAAACCATTGCCAACGGAAATTCAAAATCGCTTCTTCTCTGCCGGATTTCCAAAACTGCCTCATTGCCGCTGGAGTACAAGAGCTGTTTCATTGCCTTCGGAGTTTCAGCGCCGCCGCGTTGCTGCCGGCATTCGAGAGCCGCCACCCAGCCGTCAGAGTTGCAGAGCAATCCTCTTGCCGCCGGAGACCTGGAAACGCCTCGTTGTCGCCGGATTTCCAGAGCAATTTCTTTTCCGCCGTAGAATTCCAGCCGTTTCTTTGCCGCAGGAGTTCCAGAGCCGCCTTCTTTTGCCGAATTTCCGGAGCCACTTTACTGCCGCCAGATTTCCAGTGACAACTTCTTGCCGCCAGAGTTCAAAAGCCGCCTTTTTGTGCCTTGGAGTCTCTTTAAAGCCACGTCATTGACGTTGAAACTTACTACGAAGCCATGACAGAACCACAGCTAGAATTAGGATTTTTCATTTGATCTGTGTAATTAGCTTGGATGTGGGGTGTAAAACTATAACCACAAGTTAGCTCCCCTGCGTAACAAATTCACGTTTGTGGACAAACCACAGTTAAGGACTCAGTGAATGCTGCGCTGTAATTATGACGTGTGTTATTGTCTTAAACTTCAATTTTGCTATTGCACTGACTTAGTTGAGTTGTATTACGGCTGCAAGTAGCCACGAATTAAACTATTCCCTTTTGTCCTTGGTTAATTTGGTATTGATCAATTTAATCATTTCCTGTTTCATAAAAACCAGTTTTATATTAACATCTCTATAAGTCGGCAGAGTGGAGAGGCTATGTACAGGGACGGGGCTATGAAGTACGTTTGATGAGCTAATATTCATACACAAGGAGGAGAAATTGCCAGCAGAGTTGGGTTCAAAGGAAGTCTCATTTCCGACGAATATCCAAGCGCCCCCTTGTCGACAACGGAAATAAGCTCGTTTCCGGCGGATTTCGGAGCGATTTCTTTGCCGCCAGAATCCCCGAGCCGCCTCGTTACTGCCGGGAGTCCAGATCCGAGAAACAAAGAAACAACTAAAATCGGCATTTTTGCGCTAAAAAAGGGAAAGTGTCCTGGGTAAGAAAAGCCATGAGCGCCGAGCTTGTTTGCTTACGTTGATATATGGCGGGTTATCTCCTGGACACTTTATTGCGTCCTGGCACCGTATTACGTTGAGCAAACAACGCTTGAAGATAACTCGGCAATATAACTTAAACTTTTCATTGCTTTCGTGCTCAGTGAAAAATAGAATATAAATTTCATGTTTACAGTTAATAAGACATCTTATTTAGCAATCAATGCTTTTAAAATCTCATTTACTTTAAGTGAATCAAAAGTCATCCTTGTATTTCAATCACCGCTAGATGGAGAGATGGAGCAATAATAGAAAGTTTTGAATTTGTCAGCCAAGCGTGTCAAAGTAGCAACATAGCCTGGTGTCCGTAGAAACCGTGGGTTTTGTGACTACTTTTTATCTTGCGTTTGTTGCTGTTCCTGGATGCCATCGGTCATGATTCGAGATAAAAAATCGAAGGCAAAGACAAGAATATCAATGAACTTCGATTCAACATGCATCCTAGGCTACCAACAGCATTGAGCTTTCCCACGACCTGCGATCAGATTAAGTCCAACCTGTTCAATTGACCAATCAAAATGCGCGGGATTTTGTTTAAATGCTAAAAGCGCTCGGCGATAGTTGCTACCTCAAGAAAATATTGAAAAAATTAAAAAAAATTGAAATTGAAAAAAAGAAATGGTTGAATCTTATTGTTGCTGGTGTTTCAACAATCGTTTGGCATCGTTTGGATGGTCTTCGAATCTTTCCAGGTTTTGTTTGATGTGTCACGTTCACGTTCCGTTCTAGTCTAGAGCTTTGCACTGTGCACTGTATCCAAGGGTTCACCTTCACACGCCGCCGTGTATTTCACTTTGATCGCATAATTGCCATAAGCAGGTCTCCCGTTACACTGATGATCCTGCCAACGATGCAAGTAATATCGTAATCATGCCGAGCTTTTGCCAACCATGCAAGCTCTTATTTTCTACCCACAATGCAATACCGCAGGCAAGCTGTTACACGACCAAGGACTGTATCACACGGCATCTGAATCGATTATTTTTAGTTCATAGATTTATGGCGATTGTGCTAACTCGAAAAATTACTAGATCACGGGATCGATGCCGAAAGCATCTCGTCAGGAAACACAGGACAGAGACGGCAATAGTCTGGTGGAACCTTCGCGAACACGGTGGGGGCTGATGTCATTTTGATTGGTTGATTGATTGGTCGATGACATTTTGGCGATCGTTTCAACATTTCACGAAGCGTATGCTCGAACATATCACATTGACAATGAACCACGCGCGACATCGCCAGCGCACTCAGAAGATAATTTCGTCACCAGCCACACTGGTTTCATTGATTCTATATTCACAGTTATTCGTGTTATGGAGACCACGCAGCAAAGTGTCGTAATAACTCCAACAATTACCAAGTTAAAGATGATAACTCGTGATAACTCTCTGTTGACTTTTTACGATGCCACGTCATCATATTCGCTCTTTGATTGACAACGGTGGTGCTGTTAGCATAGTCAAGGTAGACCATACAACGCCGAAGCGCAAACCGTCAGCTCTCAAGTTGCCGCAAACGAGACAGAAATTTCTACTTTTTCTTAAACAGTATTTAGATGTCCATCTTGGCTTCCCAATTTAATTCTATTGCAGTGGATGGTCAGACGACGATTTTAGGCATATGATGTCCTGACTAATTTTCAATTAGTCCTTTAACCAACACAGCGAAACCTGTGCTATTGGGTCCAACACACGGCAATTTACGCGAAGGGGACGCAAGTCCCAATTTCACACGTTTCTTGGTTGGAACTGAACCGCCCGGGGAAACATCAAAGATGTTAACTGAGTTTCCGGCATTGACAACTTGTCTGCAGAAGATACCCGATGACGTAATACCCAGCACAGTGCATCGCATTATGCATTCAGGCGAGCTGTTTACGTGTAACCCAAAGTCAATATCACCAGAAAGACGAAAATTAATCGACCAAGAAGTAAAAAACTGCTGGACGATGACATCACTTGATATGATATCGTACGTGATATGATACGATATGACATATATGATACGATATGACATCGTTAATGAAAAACAGAACTTATTGTTTTTACAATGATATTTGTTCTTTAAACAAATGTATTCTCACGCTTAATTCACAATTGCCAGTCTATACATGCGCATATAATTCGAATGGCAAGAAATTGTTTTCCACTCTTGATATAACAAGAGCTCATTACAATGTGATAGCACAGAACCTAGAGGCAGAATGAAAACCGCCTTTTCTATACAAACGGCAAATCATCTATGCTTGTGCAAATATGTGCTTTGGCTCGGAAAATAATCCACGAACGTTTAATTTGCTGATTAGTAAATTGCTTGAAATATTCGAGTCATTTTGAACGTTTGAATGTGCTAAACTACAACGGTTTATCACTAAAATGAACGAATGCTGACAGATGTAAGCAAAGTCAAAATTAATCTTCCTTGGATATTTGATAAATGGTGTCGGTGTGAAAGCATCAGATCTATAACATGGATTTAAAACGTCACTTTGACGCTTTTACGTTTTAGCGCAAAGCCAGAATGGACAAGGCACGCGCTAAAGGCTTTTGAGGTCGGTATTTCACTCGATGTTTTAAATTTATCTTGCCACTTGACACAGGGACATTGCCAAACAGACGGTACTTTGTTCACTTTATGGTGAATTACAAATAATAATCACCGTCCAACAGTAAAGTTATTGGGTCTACAAAGCTTTTTATTACATTTTAACGAAACATCTCTATACTGCCTATAGGAGCCCGATCTGTGGTATTCATTGTGTTCGGTACATTCATGGACAACTTGACCTAGGCGCCCTACGTCATTTCATGGCGACAACCTCCATTGCGATAATGGCGGCTCGTTTTTTCGATTTAATAATTGTGCTAATGTCGGACGCTTGCCTTGTTTACGTTCGACACCGGGCACCAACTTAACGGCGCGATACTCGAGTTTCTAAACTGAAAAAAGCGTCAGTGAACTCGTCAGTGAAGTAACGAATAGTATCGGTCGTCAGTTGACAAAATTACTCGGCGTCGTTTTCGACGGGATGTAACAATCTTGCCCACGGTGGCACTGATAGCGTCACACGGTAAACCCGCTTACGGTACGTGATGAACGACGCTATTTTTCACGCTGCAAGTGACGCAATATGCGCAATATTCCCTTCGCTAGAATATAAAGTGATGTATGTGTTCACGCTCGCTTGTAGTGTGTGACCCTTACAGCAGTAAAAAGACAATTGAACAAACACTTCATTGCGTCTTCGTACACGAAGGCATAAATATCTCTGATAACTCTCAGACCGAGCGCAATTTATGATTCAAAATCGTGACAAACACATGTTTCACGAAATATATTTACTTACACAAGGATACTTTGAAGTCGGAAAACTATACCCTCACGCTACTAGTGCAAAACTAACAGTCTAAAGAGTGCACTGGACTGTTCCAACAGACTAGAAACACTGGAAGTTTAGAAGAAGTCTAAAAACAAACATCAACATCAATAACCATCGAAAACCAAGAAATTAAAACATTGTTATATGGTAGGTTGACAGTTACAGCGCCAGAAACGACGCAATGCACCACTCGCTTGGTGGCGATCGCGCAACATGCGTTCTAACGCCTAAAGCCGCACTGGTAAACAACATAACCAAGAAATAAAAACGGTGTTAACAACCACCACCACAACCACCACCCCTGAGTGAATCCAGTTACCCGAGAGACCTTGCTCGTTGCCCAAGAGATCAACGACATTAACAGCTTTGCTACATTCGCACACACACACACACACACACACACACACACACACACACACACACACACGCGAGAGACGAGAATTGAGCGATGATGCGGTCTACAACAACGGACACGACCTCAGGAGACCTCCAACTCCTGAAGCTGCGGGAGTTGTGCCACGGAGCCGATCGGTGCCTCTGACAACCAATCAGCAGCTCGCCCCTCCGCCGTGGCGAACCAATATTCGCGGCAAGAAGATGCAGCAGAGGGCTGGGGACGCAAACAACGACAACCAGTCACAAACGCCGTACAAGGTGGTCATGCCCAGAAGAGAGATTTTCCAAAAGCGCGAGTTGGTGATGACGCAGTGACGGTATCGAACTCGGGTATTTCCCAAATAGAAAGCCCGACAACGTTTATTGTTGTTTTCTTAATAACCGGTTTGGTACAAAGGCATCTTGTACTTTGGTTGTGTGTGAACGTAAAACAAGAATTTCCAAATAATCTCGATACTTCCTTTTATATTCATATTAGTAGCTTATAGGTCAATTAATCCGTCAACTTATTACTGTACTGAGTAGTGTGGTATCAAGCTGTAACTGATGTTACGCCCTGAATAAAAATCTCTCGGCGGCGTTACTGTGAGTTGACCCGGAGACCGGTAAGGCAGCTCAGCTATTAATGTGGCAGGTTAATTAATTATTAAAGATTAAGTCCAAGTATGAAACAATGCTATATAATTGTGTCACAAACCCATACAATGAAAATAAAAAATTGTTAAAATGACTGCTATAACAACATAAGATATGACATCCCCAAACTACATTAATAACATTTTTTATAAATGTTTGCTACTCTTGTGAATGACTCGAGATCCAAGAGATGCAAGTTTTTGTGTCAAGAATTATCCGGTTCGTGAAACCAGGTTTAAGTTTACGTTGAACAGCGACACCCTTGGCCGTGAGTGACTTTATACAGCAAAGTATTGTCACGCTACTGCCACCAGCCGGTCGTTTTAAAGCCGCATTTATTTACTCCACTCAGATACCGACGAACCCCGAAAACACGATTATATTTTCTAAAGACGCCAAACCAAGTGACAAAAATAGACAAGAACGAACATTAAAAGGTACTTATTGGTGAGAGGCCGCCCATGAATGTTAAACTACGTGAGCAGCAGCACATTTTATACTTTGGTTACATTCCACGATGAAATGGTGACATAATTTTGAACAGAATACACTGCGCACCGGAAAATATTGTTTTGTTATTCATTGTAAAAGAGTTAAAAGTACCAGCAGCCGTAGATACCAAAGTACCGTGAAAAGATGAACAAGCACTTCCTGATAAATCGACGCAGTATTTAAACATAAAGGAAATATTTTATCATTAAACCTGAGATTTCAAACAATGGCTGCTGATAAGGGCGAGCGATATCACGTGAGTGTTTGCGTAACAGAAGTTGATTTAATTCGGGTCTAGCGCAGGTAGCACTCGATGTTTGTATTACGTCAGAAATCTTTATCAATTACAAAATGCTAAAGTGCGCAAATATGCGGATGGATTTTGTAAAGACAAAATTAAAACAACTAACTGAAAGGTCAAAGAAAGGACAGCGCTTCGCCAAAAAATTTCTTGTTAACTCTGCACGTATTTTTCAATTTAGCCATTTTTATAAAACTGAACAGCAAATTACGGAGCAATTGCATGCAGTAAAATAGAAGTTTTCATGAGGCCGCTATAACACACCTGTAGTGGCTTGGGAGCCACATCCAATACCATTATATCAATTGTGGAAACGTATGCGCCATTTAGTTACTGAAACATTGTTCATTGATAAAACTGCAACTAGCATTTCTGCAAGCTGCAATTTGGCTGCAGTTGCAACTTTATAAAACTGCAATCGTGATGCAACATTTGGAAACTTGCTCCAAATAACTTTATATGAAAACGCCGCTTAGTACGTTACCAGGCGATTTCATAGCAACCCTGGTTGTAACTGAATGTAATTCCCATGGCAAACGCTTTGTGTTCATCGTTCGCGTGTTTTGAAATGTTCGTGTATTTTGTGTTGAATTATTCCGTTCACAGCGCACTACGCTGATATAAGCTTAAACTTCTGTGCGAGCTGAGGCTCAGACAGAGAGATACCGAATCGTACGAACGTGCTACGTTATTCGCGTAAATTGTGATTTGTTAAACTTGTTTTAAATGATGAATGTTAAGTTTGTGAACGTATTATAATCGGAACCTGTACAGTTCCTACAATAAAGGATTGCTTCTGATAAACGGTACCTGTTAATCGTAAGACCTTGCGGTTAGTAGACATAAGGTTAGAGAATTCTAGCCGCACGCAACCTCGGAGTCAGATCATTAATTCGGCAGGTAAATTAAGACCGAATAGCAAGTTAAGACAGCAGAACCTCTGCACACCGATGTTGCTCTTATTCTAAAGTCAAGCCGAAGATTCAATGTCGGTTAAAGTTTTCTCAGCTTTTGACATGTTGTTGTGCTGACATGCTGACATCTGCTGTGGTCAAGCATGGGCGAACAATCCATGTCATTTATGCTTCTATGAACGGAAACCGCTAGACGGAGGGACGGAGCAACGATGTGTCACGGCATATTTTTCTACACCTGCGTATAGAACGTGTACATTTTATATTGTATCACCCAATTTGTAAGACACGTGTTCACGGTGTGAGTTGTTATCTTTACCAGACCCACTGCATTTTAGTTGTACTCCATTTGTAAGTCACTTACTTATGGCGCACAATGCTCATTTGCTCCACTCTTATGGGTTAGTTTTAGTCCAATGCGTTGACGTCGAGGTCTCCTTTTATTCCCGTTGTGCATTGTTTCATTACTATGTATGCTCGTCGGTATTTTATGGCTGCTCTCGCACTCCGTCGCTTCTTCATCTTTCATTGGTGCATAGTTGTTTTTAGTCTACTTCTCATGACGCCTTACTCCGCTACCTTAGGACCTCATTGGTAATTTGCTCTCCGCGCTTATTTTCTCTGTGACAGAGATGGAATCTGTGTTGCTTTGTGCTCGTGGCAACAATTAACAATTGTCAACTCGGCGGCAGATTTCATTCCACGTTGTGGTTTTCAATGAAGGAATAAACGAAGTGTTGTATCTCCGGTCTTACATGATTGACCGTGAATTGTTGAGACGAACCTGAGACGATTACACCGATGGTCGGCGGACAGTTGGAAAATAAGTTTTGCAAATGTGTGAGTTTCAATCACTCACTGGAGCTTGCTGTAGTAGAAAATGCAGCTTGGTGATGATTGCGGAAGCCATCAGTTGTTTAATCTATGTTAAAATCTTTTGTATGTGCTGCATCGACCGAACGCGATTCAAGGAAAAAAAACTCGCGGATGCAAACAATTTATACAGATTCACATTATTACGCGCTTGTTTAAAAGCGAAACTGAAATGTTGGTTGAGGTTCACCAGGCAAAGGATTTAAATTGCTCCTGTAAAGGTCAAATTCAACCAATAAAACCACTCAACGTTATTTCTTCGACAGTCAATTCAGAAAACAAGAATCATAGACATCAAAAACATCAATTGAGTAAGGACTTGGAGTGAAGTGAAATAATGTGTCTATTTTCGTTGCAGAACTTAGTAACTTTTGAAATACTAACAATACAAACATCGAGTGCTACCTGCGCTAGACCCTAAATAGATCAACTTCTGTTACGCAAACACTCACGTGATATCGCTCGCCCTTATCAGCAGCCATTGTTTCAAATGGAAATTTTAATGAGCAAAGTTCATTTTTCCGCAAATAAGCGGATAAGTTAAAGTGCACTAAGTTGAAGCTTGAACTCACAAACTTGTTTTGCAAAACAGAGAAAGTGGGACATCTAACGATCATCATTGTTAATTAGTCGAACACCAGATTCTTTGAACGTTTTTCAGGTTTCACCATTATTGCATTGTGACACAACAAAAGTACTAATTCTGACTTTAACAATAACATTTGAGCGCTTAAAAGAAATCACCAAGGAATTGAAAGCCATACCTCGATGCATGCAGATGAATTAAGTTTACCATCGCAGTCTATTGGAACCTCCAAGTATTAAAAACAGGTGATTCGACTTGAACTTGCACAAAAACTACAACTTGGTATCAGCTACCAGCGATGTGAAGTCATCAGTAAATTTTATTTGTGCAACACGTTTTCTCAGTCTTAAGATAAAGTTTATGACGTCATAACCACATTATGATGCCTGAAAATGTCTGTGTTTGTCAAGTTCAGCACAAATCCGCAAAGTGATCTATGTTTAATTTATTTTATTACTGGTATTTTTTCGAAAGTTAAGGTTTTATATCGGTTTTGGAAGACTTGTTGGGATAATCTGCAACGTAATTATGTCAAGAAACACATCTATGACGCTTTGAGCCATGGGTTCCAATTTTTTAACAGCCTTAACTCACCGTGACAACAAATGATAAAGGATTAAAATTAAAAGATTAGCATGACCTCACAACAACTCATCTTGATTTTTGTTTGAAACGAGCCACGAATGTCAAAGCAAATTTACTCGCGTTAATTCGTCGCAAAAATTTCCCACAAACTGCGCCGCGGTTTCTTGGTTAAACAAAAACGTTGCACAAGCAAAGCTTTCTGCTAACTCGACAAAGAAATTAAAACAAAGAATATAATCAATGATTAACTGAGCAGAGACAAGTAAATTTGAGTTATTCATTAAGAAGTTGGTCGACCTTTGTAATGGGCGCTACCATGTGCGTCATCACCAAGGCAGCCAGCAGGCTTGTGACATGCCGAAGCTTATAAAAACTTTTAATAATGAAACAAAATTTATTTACGAAAACCAGAAGGGAAACTTTTCTTTCATTATCTTAAATAGTACCAACCACTCGATGCATTCAAGTTCAAAAGCGCCATTGGCAAATTTTGCACTATCCAACCCATACTTTGCAGGGAAATTAAAGCGGGTTGTTGAATATTTAATACTTTGAAATGTTTTTCGTTCTTGTGTGGTTTGGGCCATGTTTGATGCGATAATAGATGATTTAGTTTGATCTAAATCTCCTTGGTAGAGAGCATCTGTGTAGTAACAATGCAACCTTTGATACTTTACTGATATTGTAACTGGATAATTTGAACGGTAAAAATCAAATAAAATATGTGCGACAATCGGAACTTGCACAAAAGCCAACTCGTTGCAACCCGGGCTGGAACGATGAGGAATCATGTCATGGTCGGGTTTAAGTCGTGCAAAGACTTTCCTCAGTCCGAGGATAAAGATTGTGATGTCATACCAGTTAAAATTTGCGCTAACCCTTGTACAGGGAATTATGATATCGCTTGGAGTTTGCTGTTGTGCTACACAGAAGCGATAGGAAAGTTAATCGCCGTAAGACTATTTGCATGTTGCAAGATTTGATGTGAGTCAAATCGTGAGACATCTTATATTAGGGGCGCCATGTGTCAGATAGGTCGCTACTTCTATAAACTTGCTTCACAACTACGAGTTCAAGTACACAGCGATGGTGGAACCTTTTCCAATGCGGATGGACCTAGATTGGGTTTGTTTGTAAAATTTGAGGCTCGTTTTTTGCTGTATGTCTGTCATATTTTAACAGATTTGGTTTTTAAAAGTGAGGGAACCCGGCTCCTTAGTAAAATTAGTGACGACCTAGGCCACTACAGCTCTTTTGTCCCACCAACTATGACTAAACCGAAAACCATTCCATACAAATAACAGTTTTAATTAACATGATAAAATGAAATTTTACCAATGTAATATAGCTAAATATCTTAACCACTATACATAATACAACTAAAAATCTAAGCAATTATTTAAAGCTAATTAAACAATTTATAAATTAAACCGACAGTCGTTGTAATAGTTTAAAGAGTTTCAGGCCTTTAATCAAGGAAATGGATGACCTGTTATCGTGTACACATTACGTCATTTTTCTGACTCATAATTTAGTTTACCGACCTTCATTCACAAGCTTAAAAATAACCTCATCTCAGCAACAGCACGCGCTTTGGTGAATCTTGAAGAATTTACTCAAAGTTACAATTACAATAATTAAATACTGCACACACCTTGCCAGCTTCGGCAATTTTTTAATTTATGTTGAATGCAGATTTTTACATGAACGATTTTACAGGCTTTTTATAACGGAAACCATGAATACATCATCAAATCATTACATCATTATTACATCAAACTGTTCCTTAACTGAAACACATTCATTGGCACTTAATTAGCTAAATACCGACTGACAGTTACCAGAAACCAACTAAATTAACCCCACACCTCATGCAGTCTAGCTTATATAGAGGAACAGACTTCTTCTTCTCGCTGGAAATCATTGGTTTTGACTCACTGCTGCCACCAACTGACATCAGGTTATGTTGAAACATGTGGTTTAGTAATTTTACATCTAACGATTCACAGTGACCTAACTGGAATAATGATGGTTGAAATTTACACAAAAGACTTGTGGATAGTTGGGACTTATAACAAAATGTAAGAACTTTATTGAATGAATTCAGTGTAAATTATTTGATATTTTTAACGTGTCTGGAATTACATTTTTCTTTTGTCTTGTTTCTTTACTAAGCAGAAAGCTAAATTTGTTAGCTTATTTCTTTGCATTTGTTTTCACTACGACTATGATAACTATGTCTCTAGCTACAAGTCGTGCTTCGTTATTCAGTTCCACAAATTTCACAATCAATCTACGTCATCAATCATTGAAACGGAGTTGTCTAAAGCTGCCCTGAAAAGCAGCTTACTGGAAAAATTGATGCAGTGAAAATCACAAAATTTTATTCCATTCCATTACAAGTTGAAACATCACCATTTTGGTTGGTTGGTGCGTTAAAGTACGTTACATAAATTGAAGATGATTTAAAATCAGTTAGCAATGTTATACGTTGACAAAATCTATTGGCAGTAACAGTTACGTAATGCTTCATGACGCGAATATGAACAACAACGAGAATCGTCCCTTTGAAAAGTCATCTCGCATAAACTAGAATGCCTAAAAACCCCAGATTCCAATTTTCAACCTGGGATAGAACAAATATCATAGTTACGTCATAATTGCAACTTTCTTCGGTTAAGATCATTGCCAGAGAGTGTAAATTTATCACATGTCTGTTCGCAAATGATGTCATAAAGCAACAAAATTACTTCAGAAAACAAAAGTTGGCGACGATGTAGGAGGATTGCCATTTTATAAGATGTCGATGTGATCTACTTTTAAATATATGCTTTGTATCAAAATTGCAGGTTTAATATTTGCTGAGGTCAAAGTCATAAAATAACGAAGGACAAATAAAATCGAAAGGCCACACACTTCAATATAGAAGCTTCTTTGGCTAAGTTACTGTAAATGATTCACAAATTTTGTTTTAAAAACGCTTTTATAACATTTGACATTCATAACGTCATATATACGTTTACTTGCTGCTGGTAGGCTACATAATAGGAAAAAACACTAAAAATCGTATTTCTTGTACAGTTTAGTGTAAAAGCGAAATAATTATCTCGTTTAGTGTAAAAGTGTAAAAGCGAAATAATTGTCTCGTTCTATTTGTTCTGGCTAACCTAAGCAAAACAATTATGAATCAACACAGCTTTTGTTGCGTAATAATAGATAATGTTAAAACGTATCGTTATCAAACAAAATTACCCTTTGCTCTGTATAGAATAATAATTATTATGAAAAACACAGGAGACAACCATTATTTTGCTTCGTGTACAAGCGATTACTTAAGAGTAGCGCAGCAAATGACATACAGTCGAATCCGCTTAATTCGGACACCGGATAACTCGGGCAACCGCTTTATTCGGCCAAAATGCTTGAGAACGGAACAAAAGTAAAAATTGAAGGTAAAAAACTCCTGTTAATTCTCCGCTTAATTCTGACACATGTTCGCAATTCCTATCGTTAGGTTATGACAAAATAAACTTCGTTCGTTTTAAGACAAGATGCAGTTGCATTATGAGTGATTATGGTGAAACAATGACGATCGATGCAGTAACAATCGACAATGAACTCATATAACGCCGTGCCAGCTTCATAGTCGCTTTTACTTCGGTACAATTGCGTCCGTCTTGTAGAACAGAATGGTACAGAAAAGTTTAGAAGAAAAAGTGAAATTGTTCACTAAAGTAAACGAAGAAAAAATAAAGACGCTTGCTTCACAGTTGGGCAGTTAGTTGCGTTGGTGGGGATATCAAAAAGTGCGTATATGTGTGTGTTACACAGTAATATACAGTGTTTGTTGAATCGTTTGGTATCGAAATACTGTACAATGCAACTTACCTGGAGGTATAACTCTTGTGCGTTTTATGCGATCAGTGCCAATTACTGCAGTATAGCGCAGCTGCAATTCATTTATTACGCAACAGTACTGTATTTTAAATGCGTTGTCTGCCTTTACGCATGACCATGAAATGAACAATTGATTCTCCGCTTAATTCGGACAAAAGTGAGCGGAACCAAAGTGTCCAATTAAGCGGAATCGACCGTACAACGTACACATAAAAGCTAGGAATAATCGTAGCGCCAACACGTGAGGTAGAAATAAAGGCAACCGGATCGGTTATTGATACGCGATAAGGCGTGGGGACGGTCATTGAGGTCATAAAATTGCGTAAATGTGTGGTCAGACGAGTAGTTGTGAGACGGGACCTTGGGTAGATACAAACTTGTCCTAAAAAATATTTTTATCTTGTAGGCCGTGTATAATCAGTATCTGCTGTAAGTTATCTGCGTCTGTCTTTCCTGCGTCGTTCTCCGCATCAAGCTTGACATCAAGCTTGTATGTGGAGTAAGGAGGAGATTGCGATCTCTCCAATGCTGGGCTGCAAGGTCACTCACAAGTAGTCGGGAAGCTTCAACAACACGCATCAGGTCGCATGGAGCTGGATTTTGTGTCTGGCTGGTGTTGGAATAAGCTGCATTTCGCTTTCGGTGAATTATCTCGCAAAATTGTTTCAAAATTAAAACTTGTAGAAGCAATGCTGAGGCTGATGTACGTGACAAGGTTTGAAAGGGCGAGAGCAAAAAATACGACCAGATGTTCTTTGAAACTACACCGCGGTTATTTTGCGAGTGACGTAAAAAATATTGTCTACGAGTGCATCAAAATGTGGCTTAAAAACGTAAAGTTTTGAAAAATTCAATAACTTTAAAAAATCAAAACAGTTGCTAGAACAAGAGTTTAATAAACAACACTGACAGCGTCAAGTTGTTTCAAAAGAGAATCTTCCTCAAAACCCCGTCTCCGCCAGTGGAGGAGCTGCATGGAGGTTCTTGAGGACGACCGGATATCTGGATATCTGATAGTCGGGGTCGAGTATGGACCACTGGGGTATGTTGACGGGAATAGGGGCGAGGCAGCCCTGGTTAAGGGGGATGTCGTAGCCCACCATGCACCTGAGGGAGTAGATGATGACAGACTTGCTGATCGCTCTCGGCGCGTTCAACTTGTTTATCACCACAGGGGATGTCCCTTCGAAATCGAATGTCGCGCTGCTCAATATGAGCTCCTGGACCCGGTGGATACCCTAAACAGAAAGCTTCGTTGAAATGTCTGTGATTTATACAGTTGTGACGTCACAAAGACACTTACCTTCTGGTTAGCGGCAACTAGCGTTCTCAAGTCGGCCAGGTTGCCATGGAGATTGTGGGTCCGGTTGCAACTAGTGAATTCTCCTGGGAGCATGAGAACCGCTGTTACTTCTGTGAGGTAACAAGTAAAAACAAGTTCAATAGGGTTTAAAGGTAATTCTGACTCATTAGAAAACCAGAAACCAATTCGTTATTTCACACAACAACTACCATGAAACTTTTCAGCATCATATGATACGAGAAAGCACATCATCCAGAACATTATCACATAAATCACAATCACATCCCAGCATAAATCGCAACCTTCTCAAAATGTTTCAGTAGCGGTTAGTTAACACAAACACCGTTGCTACACAACTATGAAATTTTTGAACATCATATGATAAACTTCGTGATCAGATCTATAACATTTATCACATCACCAAGTAAATCACATGATCATACTCACGAGAGTAAACAGGAAGATGAACTCCTCAAGCACATGGATGATTGGAGATGATGCAATCTCCCTCATTGATCTCTATCGCCCACATCTGGTACTGCACGCCATCCAACATGGCCCCTAGATGGCCTGGGATGTGAGGAGCTTTGGAGACAAGACCACCATCGGGTCCGAAAAGAGCGCACGAGAAGTCAAGTCGTTCCTGTCGATTCATGTAATGTTACACATAAAATAATGAGTGTTCTAATGACACACAATGATCATAATAGAATTAAACCTACTAAGTTATCAATAACATATTTGCACAAGCAAGTCTTGAAATATACACAAGACTATACGGGACTTTCAACAACTGAACCACAGATAAAATGTCAAGGGCTGAGAAATCTTGGTGCAATAAATTCGCAGACATTAGACCAAACAGATAAAAGCAGTGTTGGACGATTATCTAGACCAGTAACGTATAAATAACAAACATGTTAAAATACGACAAGTTCAAGCCAGACAAATACCTTAATGTTAGTGGATATCGCTGTCCGTTGAAGAATCCTACCCATCTGTTCTGCAATGCTCATGAACCTTTGATGTCAAAGGTCAGAGGTTATAATATATTGATAAGATCAGTGATCCCAGTCTAGCACACACACAATAAAAGTTATTCGGGACTGACAAATAACCTAACCTCACTTGCAACTACCTCGATAATCATTGCATGCATTTGATATTCAATTTCCCAGTTATTGTTATTTGGGTAAATAGTCAGTCATAAAAATCGCTTCGAAAAATTCAGTCCACAAAATACCACCTATTTAAAATAACGGAGAATGACCCAGAACCCAGCCACACCTAACAACTACCCCAATGGTCATTGCATGCATTTGATATTCAATTTTCCAGTTATTGTCATTTGGGTAAATAGTCAGTCATAAAAATCGCTTCGAAAAATTCAGTCCACAAAATAACACCTATATCTTTAAAATAACAGAGAATGACAAAGAACCCAGCCGCACCTTACAACTACCCCAATGGTCATTGCATGCATTTGATATTCAATTTTCCAGTTATTGTCAATTATAAACTTGCTTCCAAAAACTGTATCTACAAAATAACACTGACCAGTGTGAAAATATAGAGAGTTGGATGGCGTCCAATTCCTTGCCAATATGCTTCGGCTTTCCCTTCCCTATCATGATGGTCACGTCACCTGAATAAGAGAATTTTCACAAAATTATGATTTCTAATCACGGCAAGCTACAATGATGTTGTCAACCTATCATGTAAGAAAAAGACTACCCTCATCAAACTCTAAGTGATGTCACCATGATGTCATAACACAATACATGGTCATACGCAACCATGATGTCAAAACGTAATACCTTTCTTAGTCATCTCTGTTTTGCAGTCGGGTTCGACCAAGATTGTGCCGTTCTTGTCGACGATGATCGCTGGACCGTGAAACACCTGACAGGTCATCCATGAAATGGACTCTAATGTCGAGATGACCTCAATCGAAATAACATGACACCACCTGCACAACACAAGCTCTATTATCACATCACTTATTGTATTATACAGTCAATGCATGCAGTTTACAACATGCATTTGCTGTTATGTCTGGTAAGATCTTATGCACAGAGAATCAGAGCATACTTAGGTAGGTTATTATAGCCATTTTAAACAATGTTTAGTGGCAGGTGTGCCATAAGCTATGACCAAGATACCATATGCAGCATGTTATCTTCATAATCACTTTATAAGTTACCTCGGATTGATGAAATTATGCACGGTTTGTGATTTAAGTATTTGTAATAAGACGATAGCACGGCATGCACATACCGTAAAACCTCTATTTGAGCGCCACCTCTAATAGAACGCCACTTTTAAAGAAGGGTTGAAAAATAGAGCGCCTCCCTCTAATTGAACGACACCTCTAATAGAACACCACTTTTAGCGGCGGAATTGTATTAACAGGTATATATTCTATTAATTGTATTTAAAGAAGGGTTGAAAAATAGAGCGCCAACCTCTAATTGAACGCCACCTCTAATAGAACGCCACTTTTAAACAAGAGTTGAAAAATAGAGTGCCATGGCGGTGAAATAGAGGTTTTACGGTAGGTGCAGCAAATAAAAGTTAAACATTGATATTTAGCAACATTTTAAATCGTCAAAAATCATATTGTTACCTGTCGTACAACATTTGCTCCGGTAACAACATTTCCAGACACAGATTGGCATCACAGTTAAGGAATCACCTTCCTGAAGTATGTGGGGCCTGGATGGGCCCCAACAGATTCAGGGAGGACTCGGGCTGTCGACAAACAAACCCAACCGGAAAAATTGCACAGACCAGACCCTGCTGCTACTGTGTCGATGCCAAGCTGTGATGAAAATGTTCAACTGTCATAGAAATAAAATTAAATAATGTATTCTAGTGTCGGTAGAAATTATGCAAAATGAGTCCAAATTTGAAAAAGTCAAAATATTTTGAAAAAGTAAAAAAAGGTAAAGGTAAAAAATCTCACATGCAGTGTCCAAACAACACAAACTAGTACATATCAGCACATTGAAATAAAAAACACACTTTGTTCTGATGTTGACATTAAGAGGAAAATTTGTGCCATTGTTGAAGTTTTACCTTAATTTAAGATTTCAAAATAAAATACCTGCGGTGCTTGTATGGTGACACCACCTATAGTAGACTGACGAGTATGGTGACACCACAATGACAACACCAGGACATAACTGATGTAATCTTAATATTGTTTACCTAGCTTGCACATGCATGCAACATACATGCTCATACTGATACTGCATATCCTAGTGGCTCCATACCTTCCATGTTGTACCCAATGATAGGTTTGTCCTCAAATGACGTCATAGCGTACCCCACTACGCCACCTGCTGGGCCGGATAATATTGCTCTATTTCCATCGAACCTGAGCATAGAGGAATGTGAGATGTTGTATTTTATATCAGAAGACGTAAACATTTGATGAATCTTTTCCAACTCATGGGCTGTTTGAGTGTTGAGTTTTATAGGCGGACCAGATCATTGGCACAAACGATGTCATAATTAGTTGGAGCTGTTACTTGCTCCTATATCTACGTTCCTCAATCTACAACACAGTTTGCAATGATAGGTGTCACTTCGTTGGTAGCTTGCTTATCGCTGATGTAAATGAATACGCAATCTGTTGTTATGCTTCATGTCAGTATAATAATATTATCACAACCTTATGAACAACTCACTTATCAATAGGAGTGAGGCCACCATCAGACTGCATAAAGATCGCGTTGAGTTGCTAAAGCCAGACTGAAAGCTTACATATATTCTTTAACGCACAGTGTGAGGTAGGCATCCACGCATGTAGTGAAGTCGTGCGGGACAATCTTGACCATGGACTTGAGATGAGAGTGAGACTTGTTTAAATCCCATCTCCATGGCAATCTTTTAACTGCTACTTCATACTCGGGAAAGCTGCATACATAGACATCTGATGTCACAGTTGAACGTTAAAAATATTAAATTAAACTTGATTATGCAATAGCATAATTACTAATCAATATATAAACACAATAGACCAGCATCACAAAGTGAACAATAACCATTAACCAAACAATCGATAATAACCTGTAATTTTGCAACGACAACTTAAAGCAATCGAGCTTAAACAAGACTCAAACTCAGCATTCTTTTACTTTTGCTGCCAAACAAAGCAAAACAGTTGTAAGCACCAAAACATATGCATTGCCAAGCTGTATATAATTTCATTCTAACAACAGCATAGACTCACATGTATGAATGCATGACAGCATCAAACAAATAAACTACTATAATTACGCACAGAAGTGAGGCTTACTTCAGTTCTTGCCTGACACTAACATAAGCGTAGGTGCAGTTCTACAACCAACAGAAAACTAGGATATAATTAGGAATAGGAAAGCAGATCAAAATTGTGCTTTAAACCGCTGCTTTAAATCAAAGTAAAAAGTGATAATAAACTCATCTCTGACGAAATATTAAACACCATGAAAACTATAAAATAAGCAAAGACGAAAAATACAAAACCCACATTTAGCGTCACCAGTGGGTAGTAGCTCAATACAATTACATTGTCAACTTACGAGCTCGAATATTTTTGGTCTTGATTAATTTCCAGTGTAAAGAGGATCTCTCCAACCCTCAGTGAGAGCAAGTGCCATTCTCTCATCTTTCCTTTTTATGGCTGACTAGGCTACGCACCACCGATGCACTGGAAACAATGATGGCTACAACTAAAGCCCAGTGTACGATGTGATTGACGTTTACTTCGTTATAAGTGAAAGACTAGTGGCTTAATCTCATTGGTGTCATGTAATATATGGAGCCACTTGACACAGTCAGAGTTACTGACTTAATAGTTGCTGTTAACGCGATAAATATCACCTTAATATTGAGATGGTGACACTTCGTCACTGTTTAATTCAAAACCTTCCTTATCCATGCAAGATGCAATGCCGTAATTTTATTAACTTTCTTACTAAATGCAAGGTTAAACAAGATCGAAACAACTTAAAAGAAATCCTGTGTAAGTACAATAGGCAGACATTTAATACAAATTTCATTACCCTATTTACTTTCCTCGAAATATAAAGACCTTTTTTTAACAATCAGGGAATGCCAACGTGCACAAGTGCTACGATTCTTTGACTTATTTTTCACATAAAAACACGGCATTTATGCTTTAATTTAAGCTAAAATATGTGGTTCCTAACATAATAACAAATGTTATGCACTTTGTCAGAACAAATTCAAACAGAATTACAATCAAACAATCCCATTAATATCGATTATTTGAGGACTTAAAATTTTACTGTTCAACTTGTAAAATGGAAAATCCTGTATACTTACAACATGTATTACAAATTTCAAACAGTTCACTTTTTCCAATGCTGTAAGCAATTAAGACCTCGTCCTCTGGAATCACTGCATACTTTCTAACAAGAGACACGTACATAGTTTCACACAACATTACCAATTCCAGTCTCCCAAAATCAGGAAGACCATTTTGAACATATGTAGCAACAAAACAACCAATGTTATATTTTACACCGTAAATTTCTATCCATCGAAAGTACGAACGATTGTGTGGCATGACGCTGAGAAAAGTCAACACATCGGCAGAAAAATTGTTAAACAGATGAACTTTTGGTCCCAGAATATACTTGGATGCAAATGAATTTTCGTCCTGCAACAGCATACAGAGGCGACGTTGGTGTTTTTCTGCCAAAAACTTTTGGGTGTTTTTGAATGAGGCTCTGCAAGTTAAAGACTTGAAAAGAGAGTGCTTCGCTTCAAACCGCCGAAAGAGCTTTTTCCGTTTACGTATATATAACCTAGAAAGTATAATAGGAATTGTGGAACAGCTGACAAGGAAATCCTGAGCATGGCAGAGGTAAGAAATTGAAGCTGCGTGAGGTCATTTGCTTTAAAAGTTGATATAACCTTATGGCAGAATACGTTTTTATATTTATTGTAGTTCAGGTACTTGCTTACCTACTGGGTCTACTTACCCTATCAACCTATTGTGTCCTATTTTTAGGTTTTAACATTAACCAGTTAACATAACGTAAAATCTTATCCGCGAGAAGGCTCTTTTGCCTAACGAATTTATGTTTATGGATAATCACATTTAAAGGCGTCCTTGCTGACGTAATTATGACGTAATTCAATTTATGATGTAGCTTTCAGTCTCGTTGCTGCGTTTTTCAGTTGAATGGAATCACAACTGTAAGTAGCCACGACTTAAAATCGTTCCGTTCCTTTATTTTATGTTTTTGGGACAAAGGCGATTTGGTAAAAGAATCTCATATTTTGAATTGAGGTCTGAGAACATGACAGGATAAGGCAGCAAGAACGCGTAAGAAAATGGTGTCTTCATCCGGGTCCTGTAAAACCCACCCATCGCCACAGACATCGCCATTGACTAGAGAGTTTTACCTAGTTTTAGATCAGCTTATAATCCAGCTTGGCAGACGTCACAGTTTTAAATCCAGCTCATAGTACTGGTTTGCAGCCATGTTGGCGATGTAAGTTTGAATTTCTTTCAACTTTTATCCATTGTTCTCCATTCTCTTTTGTCCAAGTTGACGATATTTGTGTTTATGTTTTTTTGTTGACTATACCTTGTGGAAAGGTGAGTGTTGGAGTACGCTTCCTTTGTTAATTGGCAAACAGACGTTCACATGTTTTTTGTAGCTACCTAGTGAAGTGTATATCGTCTTGGTTGGAAACCTTTAAGTGTGCTTACCAATGAAGACGATTACCTTTTTTTTCTTGTCCTTCACCCCCTGATCAGTGAGCACAGCCCAGTTGTACCAGTCCTTGTCATCTAAGCCAATAGGATCAGGTTTATTTGTGTTAGCCTGGTGGCATTATCAAGATATTTCTTGTCTAACATTAAGCTTTCCAACATCACTTACTTGAAAACAGAGGTAGTTATAAAGAAGGTGTATTCTATATCTGACATCTGCTTAACGAAGATGGCTCGTGATAATAAATTACTTTATAACGCGTTGTCTTCTCTCTTTATTGCATTTATATTGCCCATGCGCTTTAAATTGTAATTTGATTTTTATGTAGTCTACACAATTTTGTGAACTCGTGTCATGCCATATATTCTGGTGACTCCGACGACAAGTTGTTGAAGATCTCCAAGATATGCAAAATGTATGATATGCAAAACAACTTTTCAACTTTACGTGAAATATACAAATACAATAGAAAACTTGTAATATACATGCAAGCTCTACACTAGAGTAAAGAGTACCATGCTATAACGAATAAAGAGATTAAATAGTATTACTATTATTGTATTATTATTAGTACTGGCATTGACTAAGTATATATGTCGAGCTTTAATGCTCGAGCTCTGACAGATAATTACGATTTGGAGAAAATTGGTAAAATTTGATGTAAATGCCTTGTCAAAATTAAAATGTATTTGAATTTTTTTAAGCCCTGCCAACTGGCCGACGAGTATCGACAACGAATTTTGAGAAATTTTGCTGTCGATGATGACAACGTTGGACATGAAACCCACACTACAAAGTATGGCCGATGGGTTGATGAAGCGATGCGCGAAGGCCGGTGAGAGTCCTTCTTAGCTTTTGTTTATCGATGGAGATTGTTGCAATCCAAAAAGATCTGTCAAAGCACAACGTACTTTTAGCTCAGCGGTCTGACCTTGCAGAATACTGGAGTGAGAATGCCATCGCAAGTGGCCGTCAGCAAAGCCATTACCAAAGCCGAGATGGCTTGGAATTGTCGTCGCAAAACCAGCGGCATCTCTGTCACGACTTCAAAGGTGGAAGCTTTGATCGATCCTTCAGCTCCGCGATGGATGTCTTTGAAGTTCTCATCCAGAAAGAGGAAATCTTTGAGATCTTAAAAAAGCAAAAGGGGCAAATATTATGAAAAAGGGGGTTCCCTAACTTTTGAACAAGAGGGGCTAAAAGCAGGACAACAAGAGATAAATTGACACGGTCGTTGAGTGTAAAAGAATTCTGGTCCTGAGCTGGTTTATAAAGCGGTGACTACGTTTGGTGCAAATATCTATTAAAAACTTTACACGGAAAATTTTGTTTCATTTCGTATCAAAAATTTAACTTTCTACTTAAACTAACTGACTTATCACTTTTTGACATCTTGGGGTTTCTCCCTTGCAGGTACACCGTACCGGCAATAACTCATTTACGGGAACTGTGTTCCGGACCGTTCCGGTTTGTTTTCACCACTGTGTATACGTCATGCGTCATCACGCGTCATCATGTGTATACGTCATGCAAAGCAGTCGCTTTGTTACGACGGACGCGAGGCAGACTCCAATAAGCCATTGGCAGATGATGATGATGATGATGATGTGATGTGATGTTTTAGCTCTGAGGCAACTTTAGGAGGAGTAGCAACTTAAATCGTGGAGCTTCATTGTCACCACGTCATAGTTATTCTGAAACAACGGCGTAACCTAGGTTTTAGCCGCCCTGCGCCAAGGCATAAAATATCGCCCCATTCCCGAAGCCATATTTTGAATTTCGTAGAAAGCCGAAAGTGCTTAAAGGCTGGTTGTTAAACTCCTGCGTTTCGACCATCCAGCTCAGAACACGAGGGACGAAAAACTTTTCTATTTACCACCTCAGTCTCGCTTTTCACCTTAACTGGCCATCATGAAAATGATGGGATATAACTGCCAGTTTTTCGCTGCGCAAGAGAGTCAACTTCCCTGGAGAGTTTTTATTTCCACCTCAATAAGTTTATACCAAGTGTGTGTGCTCGCTAATGTTGCACGAAATTATAAATAATTACGCAACCAACGTAACCACGTAACAGAGATCCTGTCCCAAACGTTTGCTACAAATTACGTTATTACGCAATCTTCTTTTATGGTACATTCTATGCACACAAACCATCGTTAAATAGCTTTTTATCTGTATGAATTCTCTGTGTAAATGCAATTGAAATGCGATATCTGCACTCGGCTCTTTGCCCACTTTGCCGTTTTTCCAAGCCGGATAATATCAGAAAACGATGTTGATGTCGTGTCGTCAAAACCGTCCTTTCATAACAATTGCTACAACCATAAACCGAGTATGAAAGTATGGCAGTGACACTGCTAAGCTGTTAAAGTGATATCAGACTGCGCAAAGCCCACGACAAATATCGCTTTTGCGTCTCATGCAAAAGTAGATCACGCACGACATCGACAAACTTACGAGTCTCAACACAATGATGTCAGCTTAAAAACAAAGCGTTTATATCGAACCTCTAAAACAAGGTTCTGACGTGCTGCTGTGCATTGTGTTGCGCATTATGTTGTATCTTTTTCGCCGTTTTGTTGTTGAATTAGTCTCAAAGGTATCATTTTTAGTCACTACATAAAATGATGTTCTTACAGCAGTCCTTAAACCTAGCATTGCTTGTATGGCGAAGGCTAGGGCTATTAAGTTGTTAGGTTAATCCGTTGCTGACTCCTGACTCAGAAGGCTGCTGTTTCAGTTGTAAGCTAGCTTCGCTCATATATTAAAAGTTAAAACACAACCATCTTAGTTCAAGCCTTTAATCGAAAACTGTCCTGTGCGCGCAAGCATTGGAAAAGCGGAACTGGAGTGGTGAAACGAACGTGCAGTGCAGAAATCAACACATGCTGAAAACGTCCCGAGGGCGCCAACCAGCGACAAACCAAACAAACACCCAACGGCCGCTACACTTGTGCAAAAAAAGAGCAAAAAGCGAATAATCCCTAAAAGGGAGCGCGTTCGTGGTTCCGTTCCAACGTTGACAAAAGATCTTTTGCTAGCTCAAACCAAATAAACAAAAAAACTGCTTAACCTCTCGAGATCGTTCCTAAAGAATAGGAGCGATCTCGAAAACTCGTGCCTTAATATGAGAGTAATAGAGCATACTGCTCATCTCGAGTCGTTAAGCAGTTTATGAAGCGTAACAAGGAAAACTTTTTCACTCCCAGCATTTTGATAGGAGCATACAGTGGGCAGACGCTGGTATTTTAAAGGGGGCTTTAAAACAATTTTCCCGGCTCCTCAACGCGATTCAAAATACCTCACTGCTTGCCAATGTTCCCTCTAAGCTGCGCGCGTGCGCACTGCTGACACGGTTTTCGCGCACAGAAAATCTGTGCTGCGCACAAGAAAAGAATTGCCGGAAGTGAAAACAAAATAAACGCATAATAATGGTCACAGTGCGCACGTGGCACGTCTGATGTTGCTCACAGTGGTCCAAGGACCGCTCAGGGAGTTAATATGTTTGCTCAGACTCGTGAAGAATTAGAGGGAACATTGCTGCTTGTTAACCTGGTTGTCATAAGCACGGAGTGTAAGCAAAGAAACAGTTTCTTTCCGCATCTCAGGAACGCATAACAGCGGCTACCTTCATACATTTCCTGCCGAACAACTCGTTGCGAAAGTTGCAGCAGGAAGCTAATCCCCTGATATAACTCTGTGTGTTTGATGTCTTGCCCCAACTACCCCCGGTGCTGTTATTATTACTACTGCTGTTATTTGTCTGCGTAAAGTTGATATAAAAATTTTGGTAGCTTATAGTTCTGTTAATCATTGGTTACAAGGTAGAGGCAGCATTCGAGGCAGATGCTTTGGCGTACAAGCCATAGCACCAGTCTAATTAGATTTGAGCAGATATAAGCAATTTAGAGCTGACTCAGCTGAGCCCTACAAAGCAATTAGCGATGATAAAAAAAGCCTACTTATAACGCTTAGGCAGAAATATGATGCTAAAAATATTGACACAAAACCATTTTCTGTCTTACAACAAATTTTATTTCCACAAAACTCACTCTGGATATTTCAAATCACAAAAATCAGCAAATCTAAAATATTACAGCAAATTCACCATTTAACATAATGCAGTGAATATTTATTTGAATAAACAAGTCTAACAATTATAATTATGACATCACTATTAGTTTATGTACAAATATAAATTAATTTTATCAATGAATTAGTAAATCTGTAGATGACGCATCGGTGACAATCTGTAGATGAGCGATCGCTCGATGTCGCAGAAGTCCTCGGTTCGAATCCCGGCCACGACGCAATTCCTTTTAAACAAGTGAATCGATGTGTGGAAAGAATTTTTATAAAAATTGAGTAAATAATGTATTTCTGTTTAAAAATGAAACCTACTTACCATTATTACGTCAGGAGTGCTTGCGCGGAGTGAGTATGACGCCTTTCAAGTTGTCACCAAGACCAACATAAACTTGCAACCGCTATAAATTAAAATTAGGTTAAAAATTAAATTTCTGTGCAAAGTTCAAGTTGACACAAACATGACAAGATATAAAGAATACCGAGTCATGAAGCTGGTCAAGGACGAGTTGAATTTTTTGTTTCTCGCTCGAATTTGCGTCTCTTCCATCTTCGAAGCAACCAGCCATGCGCAGATATTCTTCAATTTTAGTGAAAAATTCTGGTCCTGGAATGTCTTTGATTATGTTGCCCATGATGTTCAACCATTTTACCTGCAGATGAAATGTTTGTAAACTACAACCTGGTGTATTGGTGAAGCTAATATATAACTACATACAAGTTAATATTACCATTAATTGGTTAATAACTAACCAGCACCACTTGGTCAGATTTAGGCCTAGCCTACTGGTTCAACACAAATTCTTGGTTTTTGAATTAAATAGAAATAATTTTGAGCGGCCAATTAAAACAAGTATCGAGTATTAGTTGTAAAAACAAATTCTGATAATAAGTTTGCAAAAATATTTTTAGTTTTAAAAAAATTGAAACTTTTCTGTTGACCCAAAAATTAACCTGCACATGTCAGGCTAAAACTGATCCAACAAAATTTTGTCATTTTTTTCATTAAAAAGAAGAAATTTAAGCGACCAAGTTTATCGCAGATTCCACATTCCTTGTAGATTCAAGTAATCGCTAAACCATCGCAAAATTATTCTGCAATTTTATATAAATTAGCACAAAATATCCGACCTACACTGCCCAGTAATCTCAACAAACTGCCTTGAAAATATCTTCGTACTAGCGATTATGACGTCATAAGCGTAAAAGTAAGCAAACAATTATGACGTCATATGCTGTTCTAAGCAAACGATAAAAAATTGAATAAATCGTCAAACCTTTCCAGGCATCTCAGAGATCGCCGAAATTAATCTTTCCACATCACCAGGAGAGAAGCAGCTGCTCAGATGAAGCTTCTTTAACTCCTTTCGTTGTTTCCTTAAAACGTCACAAAAGATCGCGGCTTCCGATGATGACAAATTCAAATAATTCAGACTCATCTCTGTTGGAAAGCGCAGTGACGCCATATTGAAGAGTTCCATGTCGCTGGATTCGTTTAATTCGCATAAAAGCGAAATATATCTGCGTTGGTTGTCGTCATCTAAACAAACATAATAGTTAATTATTTACCGGTTGTAGTTCGCCGGGTTATAAAAATAAATTTAAGACGGAAATTTTTCATGTTTAGGCAACAAAGTCAAGTTGAAATTAAATTAAATTATCTGTTTGGGACGAATTAAAAAAAGAATCAGGCATTTTAAACTGAAGATAAACTTAATACAACAACCAGAATTGATCTAAATGACATGTGGCCTATTTAGCCGGTAAATTATTTCACCAGAATTACCGGCAGCCTACTAAGCTAGGCTCTGTACACTAGCACTAGCAATATGTTTGCAATAGACATGTAAATTACAAAACTTACCTTTACTTGGCCTAGCAGGCTGTTGTATTAATCTACCAGTGATTATGTGGAAATATTTCCCGGCTAAATAGGCCACATGTCATTTCAATCAAGTTTCACAAAATATTATCACACAAATATTTTCACAGCATCACCAGTCTGCCAGCAGCCTTACTGTACTAGGCCAAGTAAAGGTAAGTTTTGAAATTCAACATAAATGTGTGTTCTGCTGCACATAATGCGTGTCTATGGCAAATAATACTTAACACGCACATGCAGTTTATTCAATTATTCGCAGATTTAGGACAAAGTCAGAAAATAAACTTACCTGACCAATCATCCCACTGCAGTTTCTCAAAATGTTCCAGCTGTGACTTTAGTGCTTCTGTCCAAATCCTCCTCTTCTCAGCAATATCTGGAAATAAATTATTATCCAACTTAATACTGACAGGTGACAAATATAGTGTAGGCCTAGACGAAATGGCTTGCAATGAAATGTAGGCTAGAATGCAGTAAATTGTACTAATTTTAAATATCGCACATTTTTTGCATATGCTTGCTGTATACCACCAAATTTTCATTTTTCTGACTGAGTGGCTGCCATTTACTGAAGTTGCATTTTTGATTTACCAAACTGTGCGAATGGCTGCTCATAAAACAGACAATTATTTTATCGTTTTGATGCTAATTACTACAGTTTGAAAACACTATTTTCATCCAAATTTGATAAACAGTAGTCTTCGAAATAGGCACAGTATATATATTGCTAAAAACAAAAAAATGGGTTGCAGTAATATTTTCAGACTGCATGTCAAGAGCAGTTGCTAGATCATCTTTTATTTTATAACGGTTATATATAACAAATAGAACGCATTGTTTTAAATCAGTGTTTCTCAACCCCGAGTCCGCGGACTCATTTGAGTCCGCGTAAGGTTTTTGTGAGTCCGCAAGCCCATTAATTTACTGTATATAATTAGGCATAGGTCATAATTAAGGCCATTTAAAGTCATATTTTTTTCTATGCATCAGTAAGTTGTGAAATCAATTTTAACGCAAAAACCGCATCCCTATGAGGTATATTAAGAAAGTTATGAAGTCATATAAAGTCATATTTTCCTGGTTAGGTCATAAATCAGCCTTTTAAGTTATATAGTCATATTTTTTAGTTATAAAGTCATATCGTTGTATACTTTAAATAAAAAGTACCAATTTAAGCGGTGAAGCAATTAAGCAATAAGAAAATAAGGCAATTTCTGATTGAACGAAGGCAAACTGTAGGATTAGCCTACATAACACTTACAGTCACAGACCTATATTTTATGAGGTCACACATTGCATTGTGTTGCAACACAATCTGTTCTACGTCTGTGGATTGAAGTGGGACGTAATGTGAAGTTCAGTCAGTGGGTAGGCACGCTAAAAAGCTCAACCTTGGTTTACTTATATACAAATACAGTACAGGACAGTTGTACGTACACCATCAAAGAGGCCCATGCTGATCTAAATGCCCTTGATTTCGGAAAAGATCCGCTTGAGCTCAAAAATTACATTAAGAAGCGATTGGACAAAAACGATGTTAAACAAATTATGGAGCTACAAAGACAAGACATTTCACCAGCGCTTTATGCAAAGCTGCAGAAGTGTCAACCCACATCAGCGTCTGTGGAGCGCTCATTTTCATTACTAAAGTCATTATTACATCCAAATCGTAACTTCAAAGACTCTAACATTCCGCACTACATGAAACTGTACTAAAACAGTGGTTTAAAATAAAAATGGATGTGTATTACTGTTATGTTGCGTATGTTTTACTCTTTAGTTCCGTGAGTGACGTTGTTCGCATGTAAAAATACACGATTTTCACATAAAGTCATATTTTCCAAAAAAAATAAAGTCATATTATTGATTTTTTAAGGTCATATAAAAATGGCCCTAGTCATAATTTTCGCGACGGCTTTTCACCTCAAAAAGTAGGGGTCGCAAGAGATACCTTGGTGTGTTGGATATTTCAGAATAGTCTGACAAAGAAGAGCCTTGCTTATTTCTCTTGTTACGCTGGTGGCAATCCAAATCCTAAATTGTTTTGTTCTCTACTCCTTCCAACTACTGTCGCGCGAATCAACTTCTTTTTTCTCTTTTTTAAAAGGAGTCAGGGCCTTTTTTGTTTCTTTCCAGATATCGGGAATGATGCACAGCTCATGGTTTTTGTGCGTTATATTGACACAAATGGCTATGAGAAGCAGTTTTGCTTTGTCGTGCACTTGCAAAAAATACCACTGGAGAACAAATATTTAAGAAAGTGGATTCGTTATTTAAAGTACATCAGCTTGAGTGGTTTGACTGTGTGTCTGTTTGCGCTGATGAAGGGTTTTAAAAAAGTCGACAGATGTGTAGAGACAAGTTCAAAATTGCTTCTCTGAGTCAATTTTGGACGAATGTTCTGTCGAAGAAACCTAATCTATCTGACCTCTGCAAACAAACAACAATAGCTCTTTTGCCTTTTCCGACTACATACTTGTGTGAAGCTGGATTTTCAACTTTGGCTATGGTTAAAACCAAGTACCAGAACCAACTTCAACCGGAAGATGATATCAGATGTGCATTAACGACCATAATTCCTGATTTCGACAAATTTGCGAAACAAGTTTAACTTCAAGAGCAAAGATTTTTAGTGCATATGTGCCCAATATACAAATCGGTTCTGCTTTTTTATCTTACTGTTTAAGTGTTGAACTAACTTATTTTTGTTCCTATTACCTGAGTCCGCGAATACTTATGCTAATGAGAAAATAGTCCGTGGGCAAAAAAGGTGTCAGGGGTGGGCAGTCAGCACGTAGAAAGTACCGTCAGTAACGGTACTTGGCAAAAAATGTACCAACGGTTCCGGTATTTGGTAGTATTTCAAAAAAGTAGTTCAGTACTTTGCCAGTACTCGGTACCAAACTGCTTTTCGTGCAGTGGATCATGTTACAAGTGCAACTTTTGCTGATATTATGGCCCCGCTATAGGTTACTTCAGGTAAAAAACAATGTGAACTCACTCTATGTGACTTTATTAGACATTCGTAGATTAAAAAAGAGCAAAAAGCACTAAAATTGAAATCAAGTTTCAATCAAAATGAAATTTCAAAAAACAAACTTCCTAAAACCTTGAAGTAATCATTTTAGAAGTTCCAAGCACTGGGACCGACTTATATTTCTCGAAAAAAGTAATTCAGTACAGGGATTCTGTACTGTTCTCTTAAAGTACCGATGGTATCGGTACTGAATAAACTACCGCAATAAAAAATTTGGTACTATAGTACTGCTGTACTGCTCACCTCTGCGAACTGTACTAAGTCTTGCTCAATAACCGATGCTTGATTGGTGGAGAATCATCTCTGAGGTCGTGTAAAAACTATCTTCTAAAACCATATTAGCAAAGAGAAATGAGCGAAATTATTACACTGCATGTTAATGCAGTAGACTTCGCTTATTATGACTCTCTTGACCAAACCATTCTGGTCACAACATCGGAATTAGTCATAATAACCAAAGCTGGAAACCCGATACAGCACCACGCACCAAGCAGTAACAACACAGTCAGAAACAAATTGACTAAACTTTCTAAAATCTCATACATTTCTTACATGGTGCGAAAGAAAACTCACATGGCACAATCATTCCTGTCATATTGCATAATTGACAAAGAAATATTGGGTGAATAAAATTGAAAAAGTGGTCGTAATACTCAAACACAGGTCATAGTATACAGAGTCATTTGTATGGCAAAATTTGGGACTATATCAACATGGTCATATAAAGCGGGTGGTCATATTCAGTCGACTTTATTGCATATAAATGTGTAGCACACCATATGGTGGCTATCATTTTTTTATATTAGTTGGTAGGGGCGGCCAGAGTAAAATAGCATAAGTGTTAGCCTAAACTATATTTCAGCTATATTTTTTTCTGTTGGCCGAGACACCAAACAGAAACAGGTTTTGCTTGCTTTAGTAGTAGTGCTGTAATTGCTTTTGTAATAATAAGTAGAGGAGTACTGAATCAGTTTCAAAACTAAATTTTTGAAAAAACAATCGAAACATTGCGACCAAACCATGTATTATAGTATTGTAAACGTTTGTATTATACAGATGACTGTAACTGTGCTTATGCTCCAAATTAGTTTATTCAAATTTTCTACTAGTATGTTTAGTTGTGATTTTCAGTGCCAAAATACTTGTATATAGGAAAATGGCAATATAAATGCTTTCCAGCTGTGACACAAAAACTTGTAAATTAGTAACTACTAGTAAGTAGTAATTAAATTGCAATACATTTGCTCTGTTTTAAATTTAATGAAATTCATATTCTTAGAATGACAACTCATGTGCAAAACAGCCACTGATGTATTCCACTACCACCTGCACTCAACCTCCGAGACATGCTCAACAAATACGATGTCTATCGTAAGGAGCAACCATATCACGAATATCACATGCATTTGTTTGACGTGAATACCACCTTGTGCTGCTTGCAACATGCTATCAAACTACAACAGACCAGAGTGAACTGTGTGTCAAACCAAAACTGATGAAAATCAATGAAAAGCCTCATTTAAGTACAGGCTTATAACAGCAGTTACAATGCTGAAACTGATCAATAGTCAACCACTGACTCTTACTCCAGTAACAACTACAGACTAAACTGCAACAGACCTTTGAGTGAACTGTGTGTCAAAACAAAACCTGCAAAAGGTAATGAATAGATTTAAGTATGGGCTTAAAACAGCGACTTTAATTGTAACTTAGTAATAGTGAGACTGCTCAACCACTGACCTTTACTCCAGTAACAACCGCAGGTTAAAGTAGACTGAACATTAATTACATGAACTGACAATGGACACTGACTAGTATTATATACTGCAACAACACACATCATCATACGCCACCAGAAGATAAAAATCTTAATTCATGGACTAACAATGTGGTGTTTTATAAGAACAATCAAATTATGGATTCACATTATATTTACATGAATCACAGCACTTGCAAACAATGTGCATTACACTGTCCAAACAAACATATGCGTAAATTTTATTTATTATTGTTTGTTTGTGTGCTTGTCATATATTTACGTTAATATGTATGTGAACTACTAACAATAATTTCAAGTGTTTTTTGTGGTTTCAAGGCCATAAGTAGCTGCTGTTATCTCAACAATGGTAAAAAATCATTCACTGTTAAAACAGCATAACATTATACACACCATAACGATTCGCTTAACAAATGGGTTGTCATAGCCTAGAAATTCAGAGTTTTCTAAACTTATTAATTTTTTTCTATATTCTACTCAAAGCTAAAGTAGACTCCAGCGCATAAAATTTAAGAACCTAAGTCAAGGGCTGCTGAAATATACACAACATTAGAAACATTTGTAATGTGAAGAATTAACTAAACTTGACGGTGACTCAACTTTTATGTCCTGCCAAATGCTGACGCTAAAAACTTTATCCTTTCACTTTATATTATCTCGTAATGCATGTTCTTACCTTCAAGGCCTTGCCACATTTGCCTGACTTATTTGTGGTAGTTATCATTATCATCGATATTGCTATTTTGTTTGCAACCATCTGTGTCAGCACAATTTTTCGTTTCAAACATTTACGGTGAAATATAAAATGAATAAAACCAAGGAAAAAAACAGTTTAGAAAGGTTACTTTGATTAATGATAAATCTAGACTAGGCCAACAGCACCAGATCTACTGTAAGTAGCAATAACAGTTGGACATTACCTTTTACAAGAAAAAACAAATGGCGATAAATATGCAACAATTATCCCAGTCATACTTTTATGGTAAAATGCAGCCAATTTTAGTTTACTCGTGTAATTTAATTGGTTGCTTTTGGTCAATTGTATATTTTTACGTAAGTGCAGTTCTAGTCAGTAACAGAGTAGTTTTACTTAAATGGTCTACTTAAATAAATATCTTTTACTTTGGCTACTTAAGTAGTTTTGTTCATGGGCCATAGTGGAACGCATGGCAACTGCACCCTTGAGATTTTTGAAGACTATGTTTGCTGCACCCGAACGTTTCACATTTATTTACTTTCCAAAAAAGAGCCCACAGGCACTGCACTTTGCTTTCCAGATGTCAAGCAAAATGTACCATTTTACAGCAGGTAAACCCAATTTTAGATGTCCTGCACCCTGGAGATCTTGTCCAAAAGTTCCATGCTTTCCAGTCTCGTTCATGGGTACTTTAACCTAAGTAGTTTTTAGACCAAAGTAACATACCTGAGTAGGTTTACCGAAAACTGAAGTAGTCAATGTTTTAGTTCAAAGATAATTTGCAGTAATTTTCATTTGCAATCACATCTGCACAAACCATTTATATACAGTCTATAATTTGAATTTCAAGTAACAATGCTCTGACAAAGAACAAAACTATGTCTGAAACTAATTAGCTTCATAAGACTATGTATTTTCCTGCAGTTGTATTGCTTTTAGTAAGATCTTGATACTTTGTCCTTTCACAACCTCATATTTTTGATCGATAACTATCAGTACTGGTACTCCTTAAACTACTTTAATCGGCTAAATAGCTGAGTGGTTTGAGCACTGGCAATGTAATATATGTGACTAAGGTTCCTTGTTCAACAACCAGTGGCGCCTCAACATTGTGATGCAAGGACAAGGCATTAACAACATTTTCGTTTGTTCAGTGGCCCTGGTGTACAGTTCTAAATTCGAGCAATACTATAAAAAAATCAAACTAAAAAATGTACGTGACAATGGCAACTTACACAAAGGCTACCTCAGAAAGCTGGGCTCAAGCAATGAGGAATCATGGAGTAGTTTTGAACAGCAATACTTGTAGTAGAGCAAATTTTTTCGGAGTAATAATACTTTTACTTAAGTAACTGATGTGATTACTTTGACCACCACTGCCAAACTGCATAATAGTGTTCAAGTTACCTAACCTTAAGTAACAACCTGCATAAATATAAAGCTGTGTTTTTACCAACATATGGGAGTATTTCTGGAAAGCAAATGAGTATTCTATTGTTATCATCTGTATGTATTACCAAGTATTATACCAAGTAGGCTATTTTGTCAAGAACTTATAGCCTATCTGGTTTTACCTGCTGCCAGGTTCTTCACTGATTTCACCATACGCAGGAACGTGGCTTAATCTCCAGCAACTTGTCTTAAATTAGCACTAAGTATAGGCTAGAGTCTAGACCATACATAAAAGGTGCTTTTTGTCATAGTCATCGGCTTATTTTTTTGTATAATAACATACTGGGAGCTTGCAAAACCTATATCGGTGGTGCTAATGTCTGATGTGTAGCCTAACTATTCCGGCGACAGAAAAAGCTCCCTTTCTCAATGTCATAATAGTGTCAATTTCAGCTTCCCATTAACCTACTTACTTCTGGATTACAACCGAATTTTGACAACTGTTAAACCGTGCAAGCACAATTTCAAAGTTAACTTTAGCAGTTCCCAGACTAGATCGGTTTGTTATCAAAAGTATCAACGTGACGTGACGTGACTTTGTTATTGTTTTCATTATTTTCAAATGAATGACGCAACAGATAAAATCAGACGACATCTTCACAATAGTTTATGTATTTTTAGACGATGTTTTTACGATGACGCTTTCAAATTGCTTTTTTCAATTTACCTGTTATGGGTATGTAGGCCTATGTTTTTATATAGTACAAGATAAACCCTTTTTTTTTAAAAAAAAAAAACAAGTAACTGCGTAAATTAAATGTAAAAATATTGCATATTTTTGTATTTAGTCAATAAAAGTCCACTAGTAAGATATGGTGCTTAGTAACCAAGTGTTTCTTAGCGGCCTACCAGTAGGCTAATCCAGCCATGTCCTTTATCGCAATAGCAGTTTTAACTGGGCACATCATCAAATTTCCTACTGACGTCACCAATTGCCAGTTACCAGTTGTGCCAGTTACCACTGTTACCAGTTGTACGCCAGTTTTTACTAACACCCGCCAATGAACAGGAAAAAGTTACAAAACCGAAAAGGCCTAAAACGTGCTCAACAGAAATAACGTTAATATTTGCTGGTAACAACTAGCACGACCAATAAACCTTTATACCAGTAGCTATGTATCTCACCAAACAACAAATAATTTCTCACATCAGCACAATGAACATGAAATATAATAACCTACGTTGGCTGGCTGCTGGCTAGACGCTGATGAATGGTTTGTGGTAGCCTATGCAGTTTCTAACTGCAATTTTGTAATGCCTAGCAATCGTTCCTAATGTAATGGCGGAAAACTGGAATGATCTGTTGGCAGAGGTGCCATTTTGTTTCTTATGTTTGTAACCTTTACAAATTTTCTGTCTGAATACTAGCAAGTAGACGACCAAAGTACGGGTACTAATTTATATTTCGATATCTTTAGCACAAACGATGTGTCTATGACTCTATGTAAATGGTGTGTAAACTGGGTAGTCACAAAGGTTTTAACTGTGTCTGTATCAGGTCTAACAAGTGTGTTGGTAAACTTTGGGCCATCTTTTGATGACAAACCACTAAATATAAACAAAAAAATTTAACAAAATAAAACGCTTAATACGTTTACTCAGAAATAAAGCTACACAAAGTACCCAGGACAACATAATAAATAAAAAAATTACTTTCCAAGTAACCTTCAAATCAATTCAAACAAACCATAAACCATTTGCATCATGAACAAAACCAATAACACAGCCCTGGTCTGGTAGGATACTATTCTCTTTAAATCTTGTAAAACTTCTATTGACTTTCTACGGATGCCAATAAGCTATCCACTTTTCCTTCATCGAACGTTACTTTTTCTGAACAAATTTCTAACATTATCTAATCTATATTATTGTACAAAATCTCAACCCAGTGGTTCTCTCTAACTACAACACATATTTCTGCAATGCAGATTTAAATTTGAAATTACATTATTACACTTGAGTAATCTTAAACTGATCACTTTTGTTAAGAGTTTTAATGTAAAAATAGCGATGGTTGAAATTACCAGCACAATTTACATAGATCAGAGTCAAACTTATGACATTTCCTAATTGCGTTACACTTATCTCAAAGTGAAATAGAATCAAGCATAATCAAGCATATAGAACAAGCATAGGCCTATATACCGACACGCAATGAACATCAACTAACGTGATGGCGACAGACCTTTCATGGAAAATGTGCTTCTTGTCTGCATGTTTGTTGACGACACTGGACCTCTGTCATGACAATCTTAAAGATGGACCAGTTAAAAAATGTTACGCTAATACAATAACAGAACAAGTTTGCTATAAAGAAAGAAAACGATGTTTTGTTGTTGTAGAGTTGGCCAAAACATCAAGAATCAACGAATGTGTTCAGGAACTTCATTGATTTTAATTTATGAGTCACCTACTTCTAAAGCAGATGTGTAATTGCTGAGCAACTGCAAATTATCGGTTTGGTGACACTTAATCACGTGACACATAATCACGCGACGCTTAATCACCGACACATAATCACTAGGAAATTTAATCACGCGACACATAATCACTAGGACATTTAATCACGCGACACATAATCACTAGGACATTTAATCACGCGACATTTAATCACACATTTACAGTATCGGCTACCGTACACACTACGTAACAATGTCATACATGGGAAATGTAAGCAACTGCATGAAGATAAACTAAAATCTCGCTTGACAAATAACGGTCAACTGTGTTTTGCACACACAATTTCAGTGCACACAGTTTCAGTTGTACCGCATTGGAATAGAAGGTTGAGTACCAGCAATTCCTTGCAGAAACGTTGCACGTTGCATTTGAATGTCTTTTTCAATTCCCTGTATGAAAGTCCGCAATGTCGGGTGGTGGCATTGAAAAAGCACATTGAGACCAAAATGCCAACCTTCGACTGCATTTGTGGTTCTTGCACTGCAGCCTGCCCCGGCTTCGTAGTGATTCTAACTTTCGATTGGAAAGATGGCTGAGCCGTAATTTTCACCACGTCCCGGACGTCGTCTGCCTCTGATATATGTGTGTTCGAAATACGAAAGCAGCTCAGGCATCTTCTCGTGATCGGGCATGCTATCAGCTAAGATCAGAAATGACTCGACTACGTCAGAGGAAGGGACCATGGCTAAGGCTGGTAAACACCGTGTGGGCGGGCCGGCCACCATGCGAAATCGAACACTTTATGATACAAATATAAAATATAGATATAAAATATAAATCGTCAACTTTATGATATATACATCACAATTCATTAATGCACACCATTACAAAGACCGCACATCACAATGGCTCATTGTTTCAATGTTTGAGAAACACGCAAAAATCTTGCTTGAACTGTCGGTTCGATAAAGTGTCGTTCGATCAACTGTCGGTTTGATCAAATGTCGGTTCGATAAAGTGTCGTTCGATCAGCTGTCGTTTCGATAAAGTGTCGTTCGATCAACTGTCGGCTCGATTAGCTGTCGTTTGATAAAGTGTCTTTCGATCAGCTGTCGTTTCGATCAGGTGTCGTTCGATAAAGTGTCTTTCGATAAGGTGTCGTAGTACCAAGCTGCGCGCGTGCGCACTGCTGACACGGTTTTCGCGCACAGAAAATCTGTGCTGCGCACAAGAAAAGAATTCTACCTGAAGTGAAAACAAAATAAACGCAAAATAATGGCCACAGTGCGCACGTGGCACGTCTGATGTTGCTCACAGTGGTCCAAGGACCGCTCAGGGAGTTAGTATGTTTACTCAGACTCGTGAAGAATTAGAGGGAACATTGCTGCTTGCTAACCTGGTTGTCATAAGCACGGAGTGTAAGCAAAGACGCAGTTTCTTTCCACATCTCAGGAACGCATAACAGCGACTGTTTTCATAAATTTCCAGCCGAACAACTCGTAGCGAAAGTTGCAGCAAGAAGATAATCCCCTGATATAACTCTGTGTGTTTGATGTCTTGCCCCAACTACACGCCGCATTGTTATTATTATTACTGCTGTTATTTGTCTGCGTAAAGTTGATATAAAATTTTGGTAGCTTATATTTCTGTTAATCATTGGTTACAAGGTAGAGGCAGCATTCGAGGCAGATGTTTTGGCGTGCAAGCCATAGTACCAGTCGCATTAGATTTGAGTAGATATAAGCAATTTAGAGCTGAACTCTACAAAGCAATTAGCGATGATAAAAACCTACTTATAACGTTTGGGCAGAAATGTGATGCTAAAAATATGACACAAAACCAATTTCTGTCTTACAACAAATTTTATTTCCACAAAACTCACTCTGGATATTTCAAATCACAAAAAATCAGCAAATCTAAAATATTACAGCAAATTCACCATTCAACATAATGCAGTAAATATTTACAGTATTTGAATAAACATGTCAAACAATTATAATTATGACATCACTATTAGTTTATGTACAAATATAAATCAATTTTATCATTGTATTAGTAAATCAGTAGATGGCGCATCAGGTTGAGCGTTCGCTCGATCTTGCAGATGTCCGCGGTTCGAATCCCGGCCACGACGTAATTACTTTTAAACAAGTGAATCGATGTGAGGCAGAAATTTTTATAAATTTGAGTAAATAATGAATTTCTGTTTAAAACTGAAACCTACTTACCATTATTACGTCAGCAGTGCTCCCGCGGAGTGAGTATGGCGTCACCAACATGAACATGCAACCGCTATAAATTAAAAATTTTGTTAAAAATTAAATTTCTGTGCAAAGTTCAAGTTGACACAAACATGACAAGATATAAAGAATACCGAGCCATGAAGCTGGTCAAGGACGAGTTGAATTTCTTGTTTCTCGCTCGAATTTGCGATTCTTTCATCTTCGAAGCAACCAATCATGCGCAGATATTCTTCAATTTTAGCGAAAAATTCTGGTCCTGGAATGTCTTTGATTATGTTGAAACCGATGTCCAACCTTTTTACCTGCAGATGAAATGTTTGTAAACTACAACCTGGTGTATTGATGAAGCTAATATATTACTACATACAAGTTAATATTACCATTGATTGGTTAATAACTAACTAGCACCATGTGGTCAGATTTAGGCCTAGCCTACTGGTCCAACACAAATTCTTGGTTTTTGAATTAAATAGAAATAATTTTGAGCGGCCAATTAAAACAAGTATCGAGTATTAGTTGTAGAAACAAATCCTGATAATAAGTTTGCAAAAATATTTTCAGTTTTAAAAAAATTGAAACTTTTCAGTTGACCCAAAATTAACCGGTACATGCCAGGCTAAAACGGATCCAACAAAATTTTGTCATTTTTTCATTAAAAATACGGAATTTTAAGCGACCAAGTTTATCGCAGATTCCACATTCCTTGTAGATTCAAGTAATCACTAAACCGTCGCAAAATTATTCTGCAATTTTATATAAATTAGCACAAAATATCCGACCTACACTGCCCAGTAATCTCAACAAACTGCCTTGAAAAATATCTTCGTACTAGCGATTATGACGTCATTATAACAAATGTAAACAGTTGATTATGACGTCTTATGCTGTTCTAAGCAAACGATAAAAAGTTGAATAAATCGTCAAACCTTTCCAGGCATCTCAGAGATCGCCGAAATTAATCTTTCCACATCATCAGGGGAGAAGCAGTTCCTCAGATGAAGCAACTTTAACTCCTTTTGTTGTTTCCTTAAAACGTCACAAAAGATCGCGGCTTCCGATGATGACAATTTCAATGAATAAAGACTCATCTCTGTTGGAAAGCGCTGTGACGCCATATTGAAGAGTTCCATGTCGCTGGATTCGTTTAATTCGCATAAAAGCGAAATATATCTGCGTGGGTCGTCCTCATCTAAACAAACATAATAGTTAATTATTTACCGGTTGTAGTTCGCCGCGTTATAAAAATAAATTTAAGACGGAAATTTTTCATGTTTAAGCAACAAAGTCAAGTTGAAAGCGAAAACTTACTTTTCTTTAAATTATCTGTTTGGAACGAATTAAAAAAAGAAGCAGTCATTTTAAACTGAAGATAAACTTAATACAACAACCAGAATTGATCTAAATGATATGTGGCCTATTTAGCCGGCAAATATTTTCACCAGAATTACCGGCAGCCTACTAAGCTAGGCTCTGTACACTAGCACTGGCAATATGTTTGCAATAGACATGTAAATTACAAAACTTACTTTTACTTGGCCTAGTAGGTTGCTGTATTAATCTACCAGTGATTATGTGGAAATATTTCCCGGCTAAATAGGCCACATGTCATTTCAATCAAGTTTCACAAAATATTATCACACAAATATTTTCGGTACTACGACACCTTATCGAAAGACACTTTATCGAAAGACACTTTATCGAACGACACCTGATCGAAACGACAGCTGATCGAAAGACACTTTATCGAACGACATTTTATCGAGCCGACAGTTGATCGAACGACACTTTTTCGAAACGACAGCTGATCGAACGACACTTTATCGAACCGACAGTTAATCAAAACGACAGTTGATCGAACGACACTTTATCGAACCGACAGTTCAAGCAAGATTTTTGCGTGTTTCTCAAACATTGAAACAATGAGCCATTGTGATGTGCGGTCTTTGTAATGGTGTGCATTAATGAATTGTGATGTATATATCATAAAGTTGACGATTTATATTTTATATCTATATTTTATATTTGTATCATAAAGTGTTTGATTGCGCATGGCGGCCGGCCCGCCCACATATTAATAAGATATCACAAGAATACGCACGAGAATTACTAAGTACGAGATTGTCTGTACAGTAGACTAGACTAGTCATTATAGATACAAAGAGTAAGGAATTGAAGGCAAAATTTAATAGCAAGGGGCATGTCGCTGTCTGACTTTTACACAAAGTAGCTTCTTGAAAGTGGTCTTTATCCCAGCTTGACCGACAGCGCAAAATAAATAGCTTCGATGCTTGGTAGCACGTACACATGTGAATGTCTTCCACCGGGTTCAAGATGACCTTCCACGAACGAATAATAGCGTTGAAGGATGGCACAATGCGTTCAGCAAGCGTGTCTCAATATCCCATCCGACGCTTCGCAGACTCGTCAAAAAAATTAAGCAGGAACAAGGTTCCAACGAAATGTTAATTAAACAATTGAGTGCTGGAATCGATGGCCCACCACGGAAGAAGCGCTACGACGCTGTCAACCAACGGCTGAAGAGCATAGTTGAAAATTATGAATCAACAAATATGGACATAAAAAGTTATCTTCGAGCAATTACACACAACTTGTAATTAAATGAATGCGATTGAAATGTGCACTTCGTCAGTTGTCGTGCTTTTAACAGTGCATGTTGTCAGTTCTTTTAATAAATTGTCGTTCTTTTAACAGTGCATATCGTCAGTTGTTTCAATAAATTGTGGATCTTTTAACCCTATCCTAACCAGGCTCGCGAGTTTACTAAAAAAACTAGGTGTGGCCAACCCCGCACACACATTTGCAATCGTTAATTACTAGAAACCTATGCGTCGTAAACGATGAGATTATTACAGGTTAGTAGAAACATCATCTGGCTTCCTGTATACATCATAATTGTAAAACTAAAGAAAGTGAATTTAGTGTAAATTAGGTATTTCTAAAAGTGACACATTTCTATAAATTCTTCCTGTTACGCCGCGCCCCCGCTGTGAAAAGAGAACGAAAAAGAATAGTTAGTCAAGTTATTGGTGCGTAAATGAGTAATACGTTTCAATGCGGAGAGAGAGCAAAATTATATAAATATCACAATATCTCAAAAATTACAAAATCCAACTTTATCAAACAAACATGGACAGATAGCTGAACATCACAATGACCCATTGTTTCAATGTTTGAGAAACACGCAAAAATCTTGCTTGAACTGTCGGTTCGATAAAGTGTCGTTCGATCAACTGTCGTTTTGATTAACTTTCGGTTCGATAAAGTGTCGTTTGATTAACTTTCGGTTCGATAAAGTGTCGTTCGATCAACTGTCGTTTCGATCAGCTGTCGTTTCGATCAGGTGTCGTTCGATTAAGTGTCTTTCGATAAACTGTCGTTCGATTAAGTGTCGTTCGATAAAGTGTCTTTCGATAAGGTGTCGTGTCACGAATATTTTCACAGCATCACCAGTCTGCCAGCAGCCTTACTGTACTAGGCCAAGTAAAGGTTAGTTTTGAAATTCAACGTAAATGTGTGTTCTGCTGCACTTAATGCATGTCTATGGCAAATAATACCTAACATGCACATGCAGTTTATTCATTTATTTGCAGATTTAGGACAAAGTCAGAAAATAAACTTACCTGACCAATCTCTATACTGCAGTTTCTCAAAATGTACCAGCTGTGACTTTAGTGCTTCTATCCAAATCCTCCTCTTCTCAGCAACATCTGGAAATAAATTATTATCAAGCTTAATACTGACAGGTGACAAATATAGTCTAGGCCTAGACGAAATGGCTTGCAATGAAATGTAGGCTAGAATGCAATGAATTGTACTAATTTTAAATATCGCACATTTTTTGCATATACTTGCTGTATACCACCAAATTTTCATTTTTCTGACTGACTGGCTGCCATTTACTGAAGTTGCATTTTTTATTTACCAAACTGTGCGAATGGCTGCTCATAAAACAGACAATTATTTTATCGTTTTGATGCTGATTACTACAGTTTGAAAACACTATTTTCATCCAAATTTGATAAACAGTAGTCTTCGAAATAGGCACAGTATATATATTGCTAAAAACAAAAAAATGGGTTGCAGTAATATTTTCAGACTGCATGTTAAGAGCAGTTGCTAGAGGATCTTTTATTATATAATGGTTATACAGTATATAACAAATTGAACGCATTGTTCTAAATAATAAGCAAACTGTGCATGAGACTGTTTTAATATAAAGTACATGGATCACGAACTGTAAGGGGTGGGCAGTCAGTACTTTGAAAATACCGTCGGTAACGGTACTTGGCAATGAAGGATCCAACGGTTCCTGATTTGGTACTCCTTCAAAAAAGTAGTCAGGTACTTTGCCAGTACTCGGTACCAAACTTCTTTTCGTACAGTGGATCATGTTACAAGTGCAACTTTTGCTGATATTATGGCCCCGCTATAGGTTACTTCAGGTCAAAAAAGATGTGATCTGACTCTATGCGACTTTATTAGACATTTGTAGATTAAAAAAGAGCAAAAAACACTAAAATTGAAATCAAGTTTCAATTAAAATGAAATTTTAAAAAACAAACTTCTGAAAACCTTGAAGTAATCATTTTAAAAGTACCAAGCACTGGGACCAACTTATATTTCTGTTCTCTAAAAGTAAGGATGGTATCGGTACTGAATATAGTACCGCGATACAATAATTTGGTACTATAGTACTGCTGTACTGCCCACCTCTGCGAACTGTACTAAGTCTTGCTCAATAACCGATGCTTGATTGGTGGGGAATCATCTCTGAGGTCGTGTAAAAACTATCTTCTAAAACCATATTAGCAAAGAGAAATAAGCGAAATTATTACACTGCATGTTAATGCATTAGACTTCGTTTATTATGACTATTTTCAGACCAGACCATTTTGGTCACAATATCGGAATAGTCACAATAACCAAATCTGCAAGCCTGATACATTGCCATACACCAAGCAGTATCGACACAGTCAGAAACAAATTGACTAAACTTTCTAAAATCTCATACATTTCTTACATGGTGCGAAAGAAAACTCCCATGGCACAGTCATTCCTGTCACATTGCACAATTGACAAAGAAACAATGGAGGAATAAAATTGAAAAAGTGATCGTAATACTCAAACACTGGTCATAATAAACAGAGACATTTGTATGGCAAAGTTTTAGGACTATATTAACATGGTCATATAAAGCGGGTGGTCATATTAAGCCGACTTTATTGAATATATAAATATGTAGCACACCATATGGTGGCTATTTACATGACTTGGTAGGGGCAGCCAGTGTAAAATAGCATAAGTGTTTGCCTAAACCATATTTGAGCTATATTATTTTCTGTTGGCCGAGACACCAAACAAAAACAGGTTTTGCTTGCTTTAGTAGTAGTGCTGTAATTGCTTTTGTAATAATAAGTAGAGGAGTACTGAATCAGTTTCAAAACCAAATTTTTGAAAAAAACAATCGACACATTGCGACCAAACCAAGTATTATAGTATTATACAGATGACTGTAACAGTGCGTATGCTCCAAATTAGTTAATTCTAATTTTCTGCTAGTATGACTAGTTATGATTTTCAGTGTCAAAATACTTGTATATAGCAAAATGGCAATATAAATGACTTCCAGCTGTGACACAAAAACTTGTTAATTAGTAATTAAATTGCAATACATTTGTTCTGTTTTAAATTTTATGAAATTCATATTCTTAGAATGACAACTCATGTGCAAAACAGCCACTGATGTATTTCTCCACCACCTGCACTCAACCTCAGAGACATGCGCAACAAACACAATGTCTATCTTAAGTGGCAACCATTCCACAAACATCACATGCATTTGTTTGACGTGAATGCCACCTTGTGCTGCTAGAAAAATGCTATCAAACTGACCTGATTGAACTGTGTGTCAAACCAAAACCGATGAAAATCAATGAAAAGCCTTATTTAAGTACCGGCTTATAACAGCAGTTACAATGATGAAACTGATCAATAGTCAACCCAAAAGGCAACCACAGACTCTTACTCCAGTAACAACTACAGAGTGATCACATGATTTGGCAATGGACATTGTTTATATTACTGCAACAATATTCGTCATTATTCCTTTAAACAGAGTAAACATTGTATTCTGTGCTGCATTTGCCACAATGAGACACTGACCAAAGAAACATTTCATACAACTTATATATATGTATATATATTGTCAGGGCTGGTCTTAGGCTATTGCCAGTGATTTAACCAACTTGGGCTCCATGCTGCTTAGTACCAAAACAAAAATAGCATTTCTTTGCGCAAATCACAGTGTTCTCAATTTGTTCTCAAAGTGTTATTATCAATGTTATTATTTAACTTTTTCTCGAAAGAGAATGTGAACTTGGTGAAAACATATCACAATGCAAAGCTTTGATGAGAGCTGATTTGCAAAGAGTTTATATTTGGTTAACATTGTTATGAATATTATTTGATTAAGTTATTTCAAATTGACAAAAAATGCCCACTATCAGTTCTTGCATTGGGTTCATGCTTAGTAAGGCCTGTTTTGTATACAATACAACACAAAAATGACATTTATGGACTGGCTGTGTTGAATGATGTGGAAATGATAATGCACAAATTACAGTTAATGCCACGGAACTTACAAGCAATGTGCGAAAATAAATGTACCCAATATTGAGCTTTATACCACCCAAATAGATATGTGTAAATCTATTCATTCAAGTAATGTAGAAAATGTTGTATCGTTGTTTGTGTAGCAATTGTAATACAGTAAAAGCTCATTAACTTGACTTCATTTGAATGGAAATTCAAACAATTTAAGGCAACTTAACCTAATAAAATGCATGTAAACTACTAATAGTCACAAGTGTTCTTTTTTTTTTCCCAGAGCATAGTTAGCACTAATTATCTCAACATTAGTGAAAAATTCATTTTTAGTAGAAATAAACATAAACACCATAATGACCATGCCATCATGCTCTCCACATTACATAGACGAATTGCTTCTATTGGCACACAACTTGGACCAGCTGCTTTACCTATTTTCATTTTGTACATCGCTCTCCTAACCTCCTGGACTGTGATTTCCTTCACGGGTCCAACATTTTCCTTAGATTTTAGTGTGATATCCCACAGGTTTTCTTCATTCAGTAACTTTTCGCAATATTCCTTCCACAACCTCAACTTATCTGCCAGCTGGATCTGTAACTGTCCATCTTGACTTCTCATACAAGAGCTACCAACAATATCTCTTTTACACATTGCCTTTGTTCTTGCCATGCGATAGATGTGCCTCATCCTTTCTTCCATTCTCATTTCCTCAATCCTTTGTTTGTTTGTGTGCTTGTCATATATTTACGTTAATATGTATGTGAACTATTAAAAATAATTTCAAGTGTTTTTGTGGTTTCAAGGCTATAAGTAGCTCCTGTTATCTCAACAATGGTAAAAAATCATTCAATGTAAAAACAGCATAACATTATTAACACCATAACGATTCGCTTAACAAATGGGTTGTCATAGGCTAAAAATTCAAAGTTCTCTAAGCTAATTATTTTTTTACTATATTCTACTCAAATATAAAGTTGACTCCGGTGCATAAAATTTAAGAACCTAAGTCAAGGGCTACTGAAATATACACAACATTAGAAACATTTGTAATGTGAAGAATTAACTAAACTTGACGGTGACACAACGTTTATGTCCTGCCAAACGCTGACGCTAAAAACTTTGTTCTTTCACTTTATGTTGTCTCAGAATGCATGTTTTTGTCTTCGAGGCCTTGCCACAATTGCCTGACTTATTTGTGGCAGTTATCATTATCATCGATATAGCTATTTTTGCAACCATCTGTGTCAGCACAATTTTTCGCTCCACACATTTACGGTGAAATATAAAATGAATAAAACCAAGAAAGAAAGCAGTTCAGAAAGGTTACTTTGATTAATGATAATCTAGGCTAGGCCAACAGCACCAGATCTACTGTAAGTAGCAATAACAGTTGGACATTACCTTTTACAAGCAAAAACAAATAGTGATAAATATTCAACCATTATCCCAGTCATATTTTTATGGTAAAATGCAGCCAATTTTAGTTTACTCGTGTAATTTAATTGGTTGCTTTTGGTCAATTGTATATTTTTACTAAATTGCAGTTCTAGTCAGTAACAGAGTAGTTTTACTTAAATGGTCTACTTAAATAAATTTCTTTTACTTTGGCTACTTAAGTAGTTTTGTTCATGGGCCATAGTGGAACGCATGGCAACTGCACCCTTGAGATTTTTGTAGACTATGTTTGCTGCACCCAAACGTTTCACATTTATTTACTTCCCAAAAAAGAGCCCACAGGCACTGCACTTTGCTTTCCAGATGTCTAGCAAAATGTACCATTTTACATCAGGTAAACCTAATTTTAGATGTCTTGCACCCTGGAGATCTTGTCCAAAAGTTCCATGCTTTCCAGTCTGGTTCATGGATACTTTAACTTAAGTAATGTTTAGACCAAAGTAACATACCTGAGTAGGTTTACCGAAAACTGAAGTAGTCAATGTTTTAGTTCAAAGATAATTTGCAGTAATTTTCATTTGCAATCACATCTGCACAAACCATTTATATACAGTCTATAATTTGAATTTCAAGTAACAATGTTCTGACAAAGAACAAAACTATGTCTGAAACTAATTAGCTTCATAAGACTATGTATTTTCCTGCAGTTGTATTGCTTTTAGTAAGATCTTGGTACTTTGTCCTTTCACAACCTCATATTTTAGATCGATAACTATCAGTACTGGTAATCCTTAAACTACTTTAATCGGCTAAATAGCTGAGTGGTTCGAGCACTGGCCATGTAACATATGTGACTCAGGTTCCGTGTTCAATATCCAGTGGCGCCTCAACATTGTGATGCAAGGACAAGGCATTAACAACACTTTCTCCTGTTCAGTGGCCCTGGTGGACAGTTCTAAATTCGAGCAATACTATAAAAAAATCAAACTAAAAAATGTACGTGACAATCGCAACTTACACAAAGGCTACCTCAGAAAGCTGGGCTCAAGCGATGAGGAATCATGGAGTAGTTTTGAACAGCAATACTAGAGCAAATTTTTTCGGAGTAATGATACTTTTACTTAAGTAACTGATGTGGTTACTTTGACCACCACTGCCAAACTGCGTAATAGTGTTCAAGTTATCTAACCTTAAGTAACAACCTGCATACATATAAAGATGTGTTTTTATCGACATATGGGAGTATTTTTGGAAACCAAATGAGTATTCTATTGTTATCATCTGTATGTATTACCAAGTGTTATACCAAGTAGGCTATTTTGTCAAGAACTTATAACCTATCTGGTTTTACCTGCTGCCAGGTTCTTCACTGATTTCACCATACGCAGGAACGTGGCTTAATCTCCAGCAACTTGTCTTAAATTAGCACTAAGTATAGGCTAGAGTCTAGACCATACATAAAAGGTGCTTTTTGTCATAGTCATCGGCTTATTTTTCTGTATAATAACATACTGGGAGTTTGCAAAACCTATATCGGTGGTGCTAATGTCTGATGTGTAGCCTAACTATTCCGGCGACAGAAAAAGCTCCCTTTCTCAATGTCGTAATAGTGTCAATTTCAGCTTCCCATTAACCTACTTACTTCTGGAATACAACAGCATTTTGACAACTGTTAAACCGTGCAAGCACAATTTCAAAAGTAACTTTAGCAGTTCCCACTTCCCAGACTAGATCAGTTTGTTATCAAAAGATGTCAAGAATCTATCACGTGACTTTGTTATTGTTTTGATTATTTTCAAATCAATGACGCAACAGATAAAATCAGATGACATCTTCACAATAGTTTATGTATTTTTAGACGATGTTTTTACGATGACGCTTTCAAATTGCTTTTTTCAATTTACCTGTTATGGGTATGTAGGCCTATGTTTTTATATAGTACGAGATAAACCCGTTTTTTTTTTAAAAAACAAGTAACTGCGTAAATTAAATGTAAAAATATTGCATAGTTTTGTTTTTAGTCAATAAAAGTCCACTAGTAAGATATGGTGCTTAGTAACCAAGTGTTTCTTAGCGGCCTACCAGTAGACTGATCCAGCCGTGTCCTTTATCGCAATAGCAGTTTTAACTGGGCACATCATCAAATTTCCTACTGACGTCACCAATTGCCAGTTACCAGTTGTGCCAGTTACCACTGTTACCAGTTGTACGCCAGTTTTTACTAACACCCGCCAATGAACAGGAAAAAGTTACAAAACCGAAAAGGCCTAAAACGTGCTCAACAGAAATAACGTTGATATTTGCTGGTAACAACTAGCACGACCAATAAACCTTTATACCAGTAGCTATGTATCTCACCAAACAACAAATAATTTCTCACATCAGCACAATGAACATGAAATATAATAACCTACGTTGGCTGGCTGCTGGCTAGACGCTGATGAATGGTTTGTGGTAGCCTATGCAGTTTCTAACTGCAATTTTGTAATGCCTAGCAATCGTTCCTAATGTAATGTCGGAAAACTGGAATGATCTGTTGGCAGAGGTGCCATTTTGTTTGTTATATTTGTAATCTTTACAAATTTTCTGTCTGAATACTAGCAAGTAGACGACCAAAGTACAAGTACTAACTTATATTTCGATATCTCTAGCACAAACAATGTGTCCATGTAAATGGTGTGTAAACTGGGTAGTCACAAAGGTTTTAACTGTGTCTGTATCAGGTCAAACAAGTGTGTTGATAAACTTTGGGCCATCTTTTGATGACAAACCACTAAATATAAACAAAAAAATTTAACAAAATAAAAGGCTTAATACGTTTACTCAGAAATAAAGCTACACAAAGTACCCAGGACAAGATAATAAATATAAAAATTACTTTCCAAGTACCCTTCAAATCAATTCAAACAAACCATAAACCATTTGCATTATGAACAAAACCAATAACCGGTCTGGTAGGATATTATTCTCTTTAAATCTTGTAAAACTTCTATTGACTTTCTACGGATGCCAATAAGCTATCCACTTTTCCTTCATCGAACCTTACTTTTCTGAACAAATTTCTAACAATATCTAATCTATATTATTGTACAAAATCTCAACCCAGTGGTTCTCTCTAACTACAACACATATTTCTGCAATGTAGATATAAATTTGAAATTACATTATTAAATTTGGGTAATCTTAAACTGATCACTTTTGTTAAGAGTTTTAATGTAAAAATAGCGATGGTTGAAATTACCAGTACAATTCACATAGATCAGAGTCAAACTTATGACATTTCATAATTGCGTTACACTTATCTCAAAGTGAAACAGAATCAAGCATAATCAATCATATAGAAAAAGCATAGGCCTATATACCGACACGCAATGAACATCAACTAACCTGATGGCAACAGACCTTCCATGGAAAATGTGCTTCTTGTCTGCATGTTTGTTGACAACACTGGACCTCTGCCATGACAATCTTAAAGATGGACCAGTTAAAACATGTTACGCTAATACAATAACAGAACAAGTTTGCTATAGAGAAAGAAAAGAATGTTTTGTTGTTGTAGAGTTGGCCAAAACATCAAGAATCAACGAATGTGTTCAAGAACTTCATTGATTTTAATTTATGAATCACCTACTTCTAAAGCAGATGTGTAATTGCTGAGCAACAGCAAATTATCAGCTAGTGCTTAAGATGACCAGTTTAATAAAGTGGACATACCTCGGAGCATATCTATTAACAAGCCACAAATGAATCGTCGAATGACTGACCACTTCTCATCAGCAAAAGCCTCGTTTGTAACAAAAATCTGAAATTCAGCCAGCGACATTTGGCTAATGAAGTACCAAGCCGTGAAACACTCTTGGAACATTTGATGTGAGAAGAAGTACTTCTGGTCGCCATCAATCACACGTTGTGACAATCCACTATAAGCATGAAGTGCCACTATGATATCCTGGACATGATCAGTTGAAAGACCTTCTTCTTCCATTTCGGTTGGTGTAATGACAACCGTTGACTTTTTAGTGGCATTGTAAGCCAACCTGCTAATCTGCAATGCAATAAAGACACACTATGATGAATACTTTCAACAGGCTTTGAATGACCAGTTATAATCTGAAAACCTGCAGTATGAGCGCAGTGATATCAGAGTGCCGTGTGTTATCACTACGTCTCAGACCCTCCAAAACGGTAGCAAAGACACGAGTTGTTGTGGTGATTTCTCCAACATCTTTTGAAGGATTTAGAGAAGCTGCGATTACTAACTGAAGCAACAACGGATTGTAACACAATGAAAACACAACAGGAGCGTTTTGAGAAAGTTGAAACCACAAACTTTTAGCACGTGTACCAGTGTAAGCGTAAAATAGTGATTTCATGTTATCATAAGACAAATCACGAATAAAAATGGTACGGTTTGGTTGTAGGGAGTGGGGAAGATTAAGCATGCTATGAGGTCGTGAAGTAATTATGATTTTAACACCAGAAAGATAATTTTTATTAAAAAGGCCAGCAATGATATTTTGCACAGATTGTTTAGTGTCATAAGTGCGTTTAGCAAACTTCTTCTTAAATGTGAAATCGGCCTGGTCCAGCCCATCAAATACCAGTAGACACTGGCGTTGATTGTTTTTAACCCACTCAAATGCGTTTTTCCAGGTTTCCTCATCTAAATTAGGATAATTAATGTTAATTAGCATCTCAGATAAAGTGAGCTTGTCATCATCGGGTAAATCCATAAAGTTGATGTGAAAGGTAGTGTACTCCTCAGTTTTCGCAAGACGCTTGGACAGGGTCGATTTCCCTGCACCGGGGTTCCCGATCACACCGGTGTAGCGTTTGTCTGACTTCACCAGGTCATCGAAGTCAATACTTCTTTCATGTGATATACCCTTTAAGTGATCAGTAGATGGGACATATGTTTCTTGCTTAGGAACTGCTTCTCCTTGATAAAACGTCACTTCGGCAAGGTTGGGATACACCACAGGAATGTTTTGTAGTGGTACGTTGATGCCAGCTTGGGGCAGAAGATCAGCTTTTCGATGTTTCTTTTGCTCCTGCCTGACTTTTTCAATGGCTTCTTGTTCTGTAATCCTTCTTTCTGTGTCCTTTCTATTTTCTGATAAATAACACAATAGAAGAAGTTTTAATTAACAATCAGCAACTACTTCGATAAAGCTGAAATAACTTACAAAGTTCCAAGCATTGTTTCCTAAAACCAAACTTTGATTTAATATTGTGCAAATAGGCAAATCATAAGGTATAGCGATTTAAATACTAAGTAAAGTAGCGTTGTGTTTCAAAAGAAATACCACTAAATGTTTCTGTGCAATTAACGATTACTTTTCGGCCGAGACCTAAGAAAACATATTTCAACAGAAATGTCACTTAAATTCTGGAAGCAAACTTTGGATGCATACTTGTGTTCTGGCCATGCAGTCAGCATAAATAGGGAAATCACATCGCTTTACTAGATCACTAAATCACTAGCTTCACTAGACATGGTTACATGGTTAGATGGTGACGGTGCGGTTAGAGCCCTTGACTCGTTGTACTTTAACCAGTGTTCGATACCCATTGCACTTTCGTTGTAATGCCCTTGCATTTGTTTTTTTGTCTACAGTATTTGAAAAAAGCAGATTCACACAGAACTTTTGCAGAGTTTGACTTGAGTGATATTATGAAGTCTACTATAGGTTTAACTCGAGTAAAATTTTTAAACCGATGTATAAAGAATACTTAAAAAAGTGTAATGTTACACACTTCCAAAGCATACCTGCAGATGAGGTCGTTGGTAGACTGGCGATTGAGGGACTGGTACTTGGTACTTCAGTTTGTGAAGTTGATGCTGAAATTGGTTGTTTAGTTTGCGTAAAACCGGTTTGCTCTAAGATATGAACACATTATATAAAGAATGAAGCTTTAGTTGCAAGCAACAAATAATATCTTGCAAATTAAAGTTCATATAAATTTATACCGTTGATTTTAGCAACTTCATGAAAATTTGCAAATATATCAGATGTTGTCAAGATGGACAATTACAAGCCAAAACAAACGCAGCACACAATAATGATGACTGTAACAATGGTATAGGTGTCTCAGATCATTTAGCAAATTTCTTCTTAAACAATGTGTGCGAGTTGGGTATGAGGTATTATTCATCAACAACCACGTTGCATTTTAACATACGCTTGAAAGTTTTGCCCCACATCCCCACAAAACAGAATTCACAGATTCACAGATGTGTAAAATCCAATCATGTCCCAAACAAGAGCAAGGGCTTTTAATTTTAGTTAATATATAAGGAAACATGATTAAGTTAACTTACCTAATACACCACTCATGTTCCTTTCTCCACGACATATTGTTGGTTGTATGGCAACGTTTCCAGAAGCTGCGATACAACAGAGATTAAAAGTGTTCAAATTCAAATCACTGAAACCAGTTTAATGAACATAGAAATAAGCACAATGAATGTTTGCAAAAGTAAAACAAATACAAAAACATTAAACCGTATTTTAAAGACAATATTTAATTGTACATTATTGCATTTTCTAAAAACAAAAGTGATGCATTTGAATCCGATTCAAACAGAAATTGAACGTATCGAATATACACCTTGTGTTTCAGAATTTAATTAACTGTAGAATTTGTAACTTGTGTAAACAAAACATGATTGATACAGTACATACAACATTGACTGCTCTTTGTCTATAATCTAATCATTACTTGTAGAAGGTATCTCAGTGTTCAAAGCATTGGATTGATTGGTCACTTCTGAGATGTCTGTGTGTGGCTCAACTTGTGGATTTGCGTCGATCGTTTCCTTTAGATGGGTCACATCAGATGGATCTAGAAATGACCACGCGAACAGGTGTATTACCATCACGTTTAACAAAAACCACTGACGTATAAATAATTAATACACATTATAAGTAGACCTATAGTTAGCAAGTGGTTACATTCAGTTGCTTGCTAAACTATTTCAATTTCCAACGAAAGTTTTAAACTGGTAATCAAAATTTGTTTTACATTATCAAGATATAAATTACAAACTGATATAAATGTAGAACATGACAAAGGTAATAGAACAACAAATATTATTTCTTATACAGTGTTTGCAGCTGTTGCATGGAGTGTTATACATCAGCATAAAGCAGCTTTGCATTGAAACTAATACTTAAAGTTAAGCCTTGCAAAACTCACAAATTCAGATGAACAATTTGTGTAAAATAGAATGAGGGAACAAGAGCACGTGGTAAGCAGGTGCACCAAATTGTACAAACAAGAGCAAGGGCTCTAAATTTTAGTTAATAAATAAGCAAACATCCATAAGTTAATTTACCTAATACCCGGCTTGTGTTCGTTTATGCACGAAAATGCGCCCCGTGTTCCAAAAGTAGAAATTAATGAATGTATTTACAAATCAAGCAAATACAGAGACATTAAACTTTACTATACTTCGAAGGTAGTTTGTTATTGCACAGTATTACATTTCTTGAACACAAAAGCGATATTATTAGAGAAGCGATTTCAATTAGCTTTGAACAAACGTTAGCACATCTATTACACCTTGTGGTTGGGTGTTTAATTGGGGAGGATCAAAGGGATTATTTGCCGAATCCTGCTGCTCAATGCTTGGTTTAAATCTTTTTGCAGAATCTATAAAACATCTTTTAAACTCAAGGAAAGAAAAACAATGTGATACCATAATGAAAGACACGAAGAATTTTACAAGGAAAAATTGCACGGTATTATAATGTTTACCTAAAGGATTTGTTTGTTTCACTTTAACTCGTGTTGGTGTTATATTTTTAGAATCCCTGATGTCCATTTGACTATATTCTCTGTTGTCTTGATAGTGTCTTTCATCGCGGAGATTAAATTGAGGAGCATAATTAATCGTGACTGGCCCTGCGTAACGCAATTAAAAGCAAAGACAGTCATTTGTAAAAAAACGCAGTAAAATTATCAAAAAAATCATATTAGAAAAAAAAATAATAAATAGACTCTATCCGTAATATTTAACAACAATTGTGTGCCTACGTGTTCAGCAAATCAGTTTTAATAAAACTTACCAATTCTTCTTTCAGCCACTCTGCTTGCAAGCTCAATCAATCCTGGATCGATTCTACTTAAAGCACTCTGAGAAGCTTCAGCATTTTCCATTGTTTGTAAGACTTGATTTCCTGCATCTGCAGGCCCTGGGTTTAAAGCAAAGGAAAAACAAAAAAAGAACTCTTTTTTCATCAAATTTAAAGGCAAACGTCAAAAGTTTCCTATTACTAATTACAGCAAAGACAAAGACTTAACTTTTTTAATCTCAGATTACTCACCATGAGGCATCCCAGCTTGCATTGCAACAGCACGTGATGTTTCAGGTTGTTCATCACTTTCACCTGATGAGCTCTCTTTGTTGTTATCAGGTTGTACAAGTTGAGGTTTATCTTCGGTCAATCTTTGCTCTTCTGACTTCGACATGCTTCAACGTTGCAGAAGTTATCTTAGCTTATGTTTTATACCTGGTCAAAATTGTTGATGACGTCAACTTGAAATTTAAACTTTGTTAATATAACGATTAGTTCTTTAGTCTATAACTCTATATAGTTTTATTTTAGCATTTTATTTTAGTATTTTTTGCATTTTATATTTCAGTATTTTATTTTTAGTATTTTTAGTATTTTATTAGTTTATATATATATGTGATGATTATATGTGCTGCTGCTGCCAGCACGAACACGTCTTTGCGTTGCCGACGAATTTGAGTTCCTGAGCAGGCTTGTTTATGCCGAAGTTGCTGAGTAGCCTTGTTTCTTCCGGAATTGCGGAGAAATCTTGTAACTTTCGAGGTTCCCGGAGCAGTGTCAATGCCACCAAAGTATAACTCCGAAGTAACGTCGTTGCCGCTGAAGAAAAGTTCTAATCTCGTTTTGGTCAAAGTTCCGGACTATCCTCCCGAGTTAAATTCCAGTCTCGCTTCTTCCTAAGTTCTGGAGCAGCCTCCTTGACACCTGAGTTGATTTTCAGGGCAGTCGTGTTTCTGCCGAAGTCCTTGAGCAACCTCGTCACCACCAAAGTCCTCGAAGCAGAATCGTTCACGCCGGGATTCTCAGAACAGCGTCGTTGTAGTCGGGTTAAGTTTCCAAACAGGTTTTTTTCCGTCCGAGTTGCCGGAGAAGCCTCGTTGTTGACGGAGTTCCCGAAACAGTCTCGCTGACACCAGTGTTAAATTCTAGAGCAGTTTCTTTGCCGATGGAGTCACGGAAGCTGTTTTGTGGCTGCCGGAGTTCCTGGAACGGCCTAGTTAACGTCTGTGTTAAATTCCGGAGAAATATCGCTTCCACCAAAGTTCCCGGAGTAGACTTCCATCCGCCAGAATTGAATTCTAGAGCACTCTCGTTTCCGACGACTTTCCAGAGCTGTCTTTTTTCTGCCGAAATTCCTAGAACAGCGTCGTGTCCGCGTTTCCGTTTCCATCTTTTTCCGAGTAAAGTTCCAGAGTTTTCCAGACTGCTCCAAGCACTTTAATCTTGTTGACGCGGGACGAAATTTTGAAGCTGTTTTGTTGGCACTACACACCTGCTGCCGGTACTACAAGGAACTGCTCCAGCATCACTGAGAAGGAACTGTGCTACGAACAAGACAGCTTATCAGCCATGGGCTAATGAAGAACACAACATCTGCACAACCTTGTTCCAGATGCTTGGACCTCTATGTCTG